>NC_090261.1:2088189-2093189 GCF_037325665.1 Littorina saxatilis
CGACACGATTGACCATGTCACGCTTCTCCATAGACTTCAGACTCTGTACGGCATCTCCGGTCCACCGCTAGCATGGCTTGAGTCCTATCTCATTGGCAGGACTCAGGCTGTGCTTGCCGATGGCCAGATGTCTGCTTCAGCACCACTTTCTTTCGGCGTTCCTCAAGGTTCAGTACTCGGTCCCATCCTTTTCATCATGTACACTAAGCCCCTCTCCACACTGATTCAAAACCATTCTGTTTTAAATCAGTCTTTTGCTGATGACACCCAGCTGTATAAACCCAGTCCCCCTGCAGAGACACATTCTGCCATCCAGACCATTCAGACATGCATCACTGATGTTAAATCTTGGATGGTCGATAACAAACTTAAGCTGAATGATGATAAGACTGAAGTCTTCCTGTGTAAAAAGTAGAACACTACATTTCCTTTTCCGCAACCTGTTTCTGTTCAAGTAGGCAACACCGACATTCTTTTCTCACCATCAGCTAGAAACCTTGGATTCACCCTTTCATCTGACATGACCATTAACAAACATATATCTTTAGTCTGTAGAGCAGCTTATTATGAGCTTCGTAAGATCAGCACCATTCGCCACACTCTCTCCTCTCAAACAACTAACACTCTTGTCTGTGCCTTTGTTCTTTCTAAACTTGACTACTGCAACTCTCTTCTCTCTGGCTGTCCCCTGTACCTCCTGCATAAACTACAAAAAGTCCAAAACTCGGCAGCACGCCTCATTCTCAAAGCACGAAAACGAGATCACGCAACACCACTTCTTCGCACACTGCACTGGTTACCTATTCAAGCCCGCATTGACTACAAACTGTCCACCCTCTGCTTTAACTTCTTTTCTGGCTCGTCTCCTGCTTACTTCTCTGAACTCCTCACCGTCTATTCTCCAGCAAGACAACTCCGTGCCTCTTCTGACTCTCGCATCCTTACCATTCCACACACCAAAACCAAAACATACGGACAACGCACTTTCACTTTCTGCGCACCCACACAATGGAATTCTCTCCCCTTTCACATCTGCCACTCTCAGTCACCCCAAGCATTCAAACGAGCACTTAAAACACACCTCTTCAAGAAATACCACCCCTGATTTGTTTTCTCAGTCCATCAGTAGGCTACATGTAGTGTATTTGTTGTTTTAGTGATAATGTGATAATGTATATAAACATCTAGGGCTGTTTTCAGTATTGTTAATAACATGTTTTGTTTGATTAAGGGTATTCAGCTGGTATTTCCTTGTTTTCACTACCTATTTTATTCATGGTTTTATTACTTAGTTAGTGGAAGAATTTTTTGTAATGTATGTTTGATGGTGTATGCTTTTAATTAAGCGTTGTTGACTATGAATGTAGATGTAAATGCTTGTATGACTGTGTTTTAATTTTAAATGTGTCAAGCGCAAAGAGCATAATTGTAAAGTTATGATGTTGCGCTATATAAATGCTCATTTATTATTATTATTATTATTACTCGGTCAGCTGTCCCGTTCCACCCGTGGACACACCCCTACTTACGACACGTTTCATTACGTACGTGATAATCCCTCGATGGAATTCATTTTGTGTGTGCATGTTGTTTAGATGCCGAGGAATGATATATGTCATGCGAAGACTTCTTGCCATGTCGTTGTTGCTTGCAAAATGAACACTGAGTTCATACAAACATGCAAGCATGTGTGAGTGTGTGTGTGTGTGTGTGTGTGTGTGTGTGGGTGTGTGTGTGTGAGTGAGTGTGTGTGTGTGTGTATGTGTGTGTATGTGTGTGTGTGTGTGCCAGTGTGTGTGCCAGTGTGTGTGTGTGTGTGTGTGTGTGTATGTATGTGTGTGTGTGTTTGTGAATGTGCGTGCGTGCGTGCGTGCGTGCGTGCGTGCGTGTGCGTGCGTGCGTGCTTGCGTGTGTGTGTCTCCTCTGATCGCTTCAAACATTTTACTTAGAATAAAATAATGTTAACAAGAGAGAGAGAGAGAGAGAGAGAGAGAGAGAGAGAGAGAGAGAGAGAGAGAGAGAGAGAGAGAGAGAGAGAGAGAGAGAGAGAGAGAGAGAGAGAGAGAGAGATTATTGGTAATGAAGGTAAAACGTGTGATATCGATTCTTATCAGCAGCAACTGACATGCACATATCCTTTAAAGGTCTGACTTTTCTCTCTGCGAAAGTCAGGTTTACACAAGTGTTTTCAAGCTACAATCTGTGTTACTGCAAAGGTCGAAGAAGTAGAACAAACTTGAATGTTAACAGGATGTACAAAGTTTCAGCCTTGCGCAGCTTGAAGAGTTCAAGAATCGTTGAAACAAGTTTGCGAGACAGTGTCCTGCTTCATGCTAACAAGACTTTATACGTTTGTGTTTACATGGAGGCTGAACAACTAACGAGACAAGGAAACAAGGAACTTAGTCGATAAATATCGACAGGGGGCCGACAAATGGTTTAAATGGGAAATGTGTGTATATGGGTGTGGGTTTGAAACAAACAAACAAACCAACCCATGTGAACCCCGGGCCGCAGGCCTTCGATGTAGTGATTGAAAAAAAAGGATGTTCTCAAATGGTTCAATTCTCATTTGGTCTGATTCTCAAATGGTACCGGTATACTCCCCCCCCCCCCCCTGGCCGCAGGCCTAGGAGTAAAATTTTTATAGACACTGACCTTCTTCCCAGGGGTCATTGACCCAGTTTTAGCTATGAGAGGTGGTTCGCCCAGAGGCTGTAGAGTATACTGGGGCGGTCTCTTTGATGTCTTGAGAGGAAACTTGGCCAGGGTAGTACATGCACCAGAACTGGTGGACACCAAGGACAAACATGAAATCGAAGCAGTTTGCTTTCAGAGAGAACGGTCGTCAGCAACTCAAACTTCTCTGTTTTCTTTTTTTTTTTAAATCTGACTTTCTTTGTGGCCCCCTGACTCCGCCCCCTCCCTCTGTAAGGACCCTCCTCCACAAGGACCGATTTTTGTCAACATTTTAAAGGTCGCTAGAGAGGGGTTCCACTGTATGACCTAACCGCTACTGGCAGACGGCCTCAATCTTCACGCGCAAAGACGAGATTAATAGGTGCTCGGTTTTGGTATTTTGAATTACATTACATTAAACCTTTGTTGGGTTTCATGGTCATGGCAACAGCCATAATAATATTACGTGATGTATAATATCATATTTCAGCATATGTGAATTACATGTCATCATACTAAACTGTCATACATTTTTATTCCTACATTATTCTGATTGATCACAACCAAACCTACTATCATTGGACACATCCAAATGCAAGCGCCTGTTCTTGACAATTTCTCTCTGATCTAAATATAAAATCAGTGCAATTTCCTGGGTCGGGCTTTGCCACAGACACTCACGGTTTGGCCTGTAGGTAAAATGTACAATGTATTTTTTGATTTGTGCACAAAAGCTTTTTTTCTTTTTTCTTTTTTTTAACATAACAATGTTTAATGTCACTGTATGTTTAAAAGACCATGGTCATATTTGTAAAAAAAATGTTAAATTAGAAAATAAATAACATTTTGGTTCATGATTTTTCCTACACCTGTGCTAAAAATAAGAAATAAAAATGTCGGGTATATAAGTCACTCAAATACAGCTAGGTATGAATGGCTCGGTTTGAGTTTGTTGCAGTTGACCCTGCACAATGCGACATATCATGTTTTTGTTGAACAATTTTGACGTCACCCCTCCCATAGGGTGACGTATTTCACAACTTCCTGTGTTACACAAACTCTGTGATGACCAATTTTGACGTCACCCCTCCCATAGGGTGACGGATTTCACAACTTTCTACAGATGAACAATTTTGACGTCACCCCTCCCATAGGGTGACGGATGTCACAACTTCCTGTGTACACAAACTGATGACGTATTTCACAACAAAATGGCGCTGCCCATGGTCAACCTCGAAACTATCCGTATAGAATGGGGGCGTCCTCGCCCCCATAATAAATGTCCCTGAAATAAGTGGAGAGCGTGTGAATGTGTGTGCGTGCATGCGTGCGTGCGTGCGTGTGTGGTGTGTGTGTGTGAATGTGCGAATGTGCGAGAGAGAGAGAGAGAGAGAGAGAGAGAGAGAGAGGGTGGAGAGAGAGAGCAAGCGAAAGAGAGAAAGGGAGAGAGAGATATATAGAGAGTGAAAGACAGAGAGGGTGGAGAGAGGCAGAGGGAGAGAGAGAGGGAGGGGGAGGAGAGAGAGAGGGGGGGGAGGGGGAGGAGAGAGAGAGCGAGAGAGAGAGGGGGAGAGAGAGATAGAGGAAGAGAGAGAAGGAGAGGAAGAGAGAGAAGGAGAGAAAGAGAGAGAGAGAGACAGAGAGAGAGAGCAAACGAGATAGAGAGAGAGAGAGAGGACGAGGAGAGAGAGGGAGAGAGAGAGAGGGTGGAGAGAGAGTAAGCACAAGTGAGAAAGGGAGAGAGAGGAGAGAGAGATATAGAGTGAGAGAGACTGAGAGGGTGGAGAGAGAGGGAGCGAACGAGAGAGAGAGAGAGAGAGAGACAGAGAGAGAGAAAGAAAGAAAGAAAGAAAGAAAGAAAGAGAGAGAGAGAGAGACAGAGAGAGAGAGAGAGAGAGAGAGAGAAAGAAAGAGAGAGAGAGAGACAGAGAGAGAGAGAGAGAGAGAAAGAAAGAAAGAGAGAGAGAGAGAGAGACAGAGAGAGAGAGAGAGAGAGAGAGAGAGAAAGAAAGAAAGAGAGAGAGAGAGAGAGAGAAAGAAAGAAAGAGAGAGAGAGAGAGAGAGAGAGAGAGAAAGAAAGAAAGAAAGAAAGAAAGAGAGAGAGAGAGAGAGAGAGAGAGAGAGAGAGAGAGAGAGAGAGATGAACCCCAACATGTTAATTTGTATAGTTTGCATATTATCCTGGATGACCGAACTGCATGCCTTGATCTTCAGAGTATTTGGTGTGAAGTGCAACGTGTCTTTGATGTATTTGATTTTTTTCCCCAATTACGCACACGTGAGCACTGTGAGTTACGGGCTATCCTTTGCTATGACCAGGA
>NC_090261.1:2098189-2100689 GCF_037325665.1 Littorina saxatilis
ATATTGACAATGTTTTACGTGGCTATTTTTGTAGGAAGCAAGGAACTGAACTGAGTCTGTTCTTCAGAAATGAATGCTTCATGGCGCTGACGGTTTGTTCTTTCTAACCCACTGACAGAAAATCGCACCATCCCCCCAGAAACAAGGTCAGTAGGTCGAATGTTGTTTATTTCAGTTTTCTTTGTGTTTTGGCATGTGCGTTTATCTTCCTTAAAAAGAAAATACAAGTCGGTAACAACACACAGTGTAGGCCAGGTTACAACACACAGGGTAGGCCAGGTTACAACACACAGTGTAGGCCAGGTAACAACACACAGTGTAGGCCAGGTGACAACACACAGTGTAGGCCAGGTGACAACACACAGTGTAGGCCAGGTAACAACACACAGGGTAGGCCAGGTGACAACACACAGTGTAGGCCAGGTAACAACACACAGTGTAGGCCAGGTAACAACACACAGGGTAGGCCAGGTGACAACACACAGGGTAGGCCAGGTAACAACACACAGGGTAGGCCAGGTGACAACACACAGTGTAGGCCAGGTTACAACACACAGTGTAGGCCAGGTGACAACACACAGGGTAGGCCAGGTGACAACACACAGTGTAGGCCAGGTGACAACACACAGGGTAGGCCAGGTTACAACACACAGTGTAGGCCAGGTAACAACACACAGTGTAGGCCAGGTGACAACACACAGTGTAGGCCAGGTGACAACACACAGTGTAGGCCAGGTTACAACACACAGTGTAGGCCAGGTGACAACACACAGGGTAGGCCAGGTTACAACACACAGTGTAGGCCAGGTGACAACACACAGTGTAGGCCAGGTGACAACACACAGTGTAGGCCAGGTGACAACACACAGTGTAGGCCAGGTAACAACACACAGTGTAGGCCAGGTTACAACACACAGTGTAGGCCAGGTAACAACACACAGGGTAGGCCAGGTAACAACACACAGGGTAGGCCAGGTTACAACACACAGGGTAGGCCAGGTGACAACACACAGTGTAGGCCAGGTGACAACACACAGGGTAGGCCAGGTGACAACACACAGTGTAGGCCAGGTGACAACACACAGTGTAGGCCAGGTTACAACACACAGTGTAGGCCAGGTAACAACACACAGGGTAGGCCAGGTGACAACACACAGTGTAGGCCAGGTGACAACACACAGGGTAGGCCAGGTGACAACACACAGTGTAGGCCAGGTTACAACACACAGGGTAGGCCAGGTTACAACACACAGTGTAGGCCAGGTTACAACACACAGGGTAGGCCAGGTAACAACACACAGTGTAGGCCAGGTTACAACACACAGGGTAGGCCAGGTTACAACACACAGGGTAGGCCAGGTTACAACACACAGGGTAGGCCAGGTGACAACACACAGTGTAGGCCAGGTTACAACACACAGGGTAGGCCAGGTAACAACACACAGGGTAGGCCAGGTGACAACACACAGGGTAGGCCAGGTGACAACACACAGTGTAGGCCAGGTGACAACACACAGTGTAGGCCAGGTTACAACACACAGTGTAGGCCAGGTGACAACACACAGTGTAGGCCAGGTAACAACACACAGTGTAGGCCAGGTGACAACACACAGTGTAGGCCAGGTAACAACACACAGGGTAGGCCAGGTTACAACACACAGTGTAGGCCAGGTGACAACACACAGTGTAGGCCAGGTGACAACACACAGTGTAGGCCAGGTTACAACACACAGTGTAGGCCAGGTGACAACACACAGGGTAGGCCAGGTGACAACACACAGTGTAGGCCAGGTTACAACACACAGTGTAGGCCAGGTTACAACACACAGTGTAGGCCAGGTTACAACACACAGGGTAGGCCAGGTGACAACACACAGTGTAGGCCAGGTGACAACACACAGGGTAGGCCAGGTTACAGAGAAAGCATGTCTGGCTTAATCGCACAGTTTTTCACACAGCACATGGTTATCAGTTGACATACTAACCATAATTCTATTGTCAGTGTTTTGGCCCCGGTACTGGCAGGCACTTCCACTCCAATCACCTCCTCCTTTTGCAAGAGAGCAAATGCGTTCACGAACACATGCACACGGGCGCGCGCCCGTACACAAACACACTAACGTTATAACACACACACACACACACACACACACACACTGACACACAGACACTGACACACACACACACACACACACACACACACACACACACATACGCGCGCGCCTGCGCAAGAACACGACGCACTAACACACGCACGTAATTTAATACAAGAAAAATATTAATTTCCAGACCATTGCCTGCTTTTTTGAGAATTAGAGAATTACTATGTAAAAGAACAGCTCAGGTTAAGTGTACAACAAGAGATAGAAATTCAAATCAGACAAGATGTCGCATTCTCACGTCATGTCCCAAACGACCATAACGACTCCTCAGTGCTGCTGATTACACGTCAACTTTATCTTGACTGGCCCACTGCCCCATAAACTGGTTCAATCCACTG
>NC_090261.1:2103189-2180689 GCF_037325665.1 Littorina saxatilis
GAGGCTCTGCTGCAAAAGAAGTGAAGGTATAATACGTGTGTGTGTGTGTGTGTGTGTGTGTGTGTGTGTGTGTGTGTGTGTGGTGTGTGTGTGTGTGTGTGTGTGTGTGTGTGTGTGTGTGTGTGTGCGTGCTTGTGCGTGCTTGTGTGAGGTTGGGTGTGTGTCAAAATGTGTTGTGCAATATGGCATGAAAATCTTTTTAGATTTGTTGTTAAAAAATTACAGCTTTGTATACCATGTTTATTATCCTTTACGAAGTAATTATAGTTAAATAGTCTTTTATGTTTTTTATTTGTTCGACCTTCTTAGGATTATGGAGTTTTATGCACTGCCTTTTATAGTTAACTAAATTTTTGTATTTGAAATAGTCCATTGTAGTCGGTGTAGGCCTTAAGCTTATTTTAATCGTTTGTCCAGTATTTAATTTAATTCTCTATTTTTGTATGAACTCAAATGTTTAGTGTTCTTAGTATGTCTTGTTAGGCCAAGTTCTATTTAATCAGAGTATGTTTGCGTGTGCTTATACCTAGTGATATTGTAAAGCGCATTGTACTTTTCGTGCCAGATTCGAATGCGTGAAGATACATAACGATTTTTAGCATAACAAAGAAATAAATAAAATCTAATAGATCCCTTGACTTTTGGGGAACGCGACTCTGTTGCTGGTAGCTTTCCACTGGGAGGAAGCGACCCGAATTTCCCAGCGATGGGACAATAAAGTAATGAACAAAAATATAATCTAATATAGATACCTTGACTTTGGGGTAGCGCGACTCTGTTGCTGCTAGCTTTCCACTGGGAGGAAGCGACCCGAATTGTCCAGCGATGGGACAATAAAGTAATGAAAAAAAAATCTAATAGATCCCTTGACTTTAGGGTAGCGTGACTCTGTTGCTGCTAGCTTTCCACTGGGAGGAAGCGACCCGAATATCCCAGACATTAACGTAATGAAAAAAAATCCAACAAAAAATCTAATAGATCCCTTGACTTTGGAGATGACAAGAAAATATCGGGCGCATTTACGTGATTTGTACCATTTTTACAAATCACGGGTTAACAGCACAGACTGGCAGCTCTCGCTGTGCTAACTTGGTTTTTCTGTCCCAAGAACTAGTGTCTATTTGGGACATGACGTAGTTATATGCTACGGCATGGCAGCAAGAATACCAGCATCATTTATGATGCGGTGGCCTAATAACCGCATCATGTACACAAACAAGGGAAGTAACTTAGTGGAAGTAACCTAACTCCGCCTTCACCAAGAGAGCTCTTTCTTTGTCTATTTCACGTAATTTAATTAACACTTATTTTGCACAGCGAATGCAGTCCTGCGCGGTAGCATTATTTGTAACGCAGAACCTTATGATATACATTTAGAAGCGATGTGAGGGCCTTTTTTTGTTAGGTATTATTTCCTTAAACAGGAGCAGCAAAGAAGCCTGGGTGCATGCAAGAGCTGTTAAAGGGATAGCCTAAGCGCGTCGAGAGGCCGCCAGAAGGCAAAGTGTGTAACCCCTTCAGACACAGGCTGAGAAAACGGGAAGACAGACTATGGACCACAGCGATGACGAAGGAACAGCACAACACAGCAAGATAAGATAAGCAAAGCCAAGCCAAGCCAAGCTAAAATAAGATAAGATAAGATAACACGAACAGCAAGCTACACAAAGAACGGTTTGAAAATAAAGAAAATGCAAATGCCGACGGCGAAGAAAACGATTTATGATCAATAAAACAAACAAGAAAAGAGAGCGAACGCACAGTTTACTGAAATGAAACATGTCCTCGTGACATTTTTACACTCCACCACAGTCGGCATCGGGTAACACACGCGGTGATGAGGCAAAGACTGTGGAGAAGAGAAGGGCCACGCCCTGAAATATCAGTAGGTTATAATTATGAAGCAGTACATCCATCCCCTCTCTGCCTGTCTGCTGCAAAGGAAAGAACTGACAATTCCTCACTCTGACGACTGCATCAGCTCCAACAATGGCGCCGCAGAAGTAGCTGATCGTTTGTAATTCAAGACGAAAGACCGTAGCATAACTATGATTGGCTTCCAATTTCAAGCTTGCTTGGCAGTTGATCATTTAAGGCACATATAAGCAACCAGCTGATTATAACTTGTAGTCAGACTAAAAATGTATGACCACAGTGATTGGGGGTGAGGTAGGGGATTATTTGGGGGGGGGGGGGGGGGGGGCTGCAAATCCGTCCATCATTACTGCACGAGTTCAAACACAAATACAGTGATGTTCAGGGCATAACGGTAATGGTCCGGTGTAACAGGCAAGTTACACGTTGTTGCGGTGGAAACATGTACAACAACAACCGGAATTAAGCATAAAAAAATCAACGTTTGGAGAAAAAAGCTGTTTGGTTGTAGATTTGTTGGTTCAGTTTTGCCTACATTCATGTTTTGTTATTTTAATTGTATAATTCTAATGACAAGAATTTAGTGGCCTGAAACAGCAGAAAAGATGTTTGGTTTTCATTAGATCCACATTGTAAGATGAACAACTGAAAAACCGTAGTTTGCACATGATGCAATTACGTAACTATCAGATAACACCCTTATAAACTAAATCCACTCAGACTAGATCAACAAAATGTTATCATCTTGTAAAACAATCACTGAGCCTTCCGACTGTGGTTATGATATTTTTCTGTCGTCTCCCTAACTTGCTACAGTCGTGTTCTAACGAAGTTTTCACCGCGGTAACGAGATCAACTATTGTCACAGCACAAAATGCAGGTATTGGTAGAAAAGTAGAGGATCATTTTCACCGCGGTAACGAGATCAACTATTGTCACAGCACAAAATGCAGGTATTGGTAGAAAAGTAGAGGATCATTTTCACAGACCTACGTCAGTGGTCACGTGTAAAGTCAGGTGGTAGAAGCAGTGGTCGCTGACAGGCAATAAGCCGCATATCCACCTGTCCCGTTCTCTGTCTTCATTGCCGTCAACAACTAATTTAATTAGTGATTTAGTGCTCAGGCCAAGAAAACACAGAGATGACATGTTGAACTTTGCACAGCTGCTGTCAGTAAAAGTTGTAGGTGTTCGGAAGGAGAAATCCACCCTGAGTCTTTCGCAGCAAGAGACACGATATCGACGGAACTACCATCTTGGGCATGGAGACTGGTGAAGACATTCTCAGTGTACATTTTGCATAGCGGGAAACATTTCTATTTTATTATTCTATTACTTGGATATGTCTTTTCTTAAGAAGAGGGGTGGAGGGTGGGGTGCTAAAAGGACAAACCTGTTGGCTGATCATTCTGGAATGTGCAAATTAAAGGGACTTAACTCGTGACCCGCGGATAACAGGTCTTAAATCGCCTTAAGCCTTGGTTTACAATAACTACAGCTCACACCAACACTACCTTACGTGTGCAAACATTAGTGTTTTGAAATGTCAATCATTGTAAGTAAACTACAACTTAATTGGTTGGTTAATGCAGTCTAAACAGACGGAACTCGCATTCAATTTCCACAAGTTCAACTCGATTCATCCACCAGACGTATGCATCCCCGGTAGCACTGGCAGAACACGAAGCCTATACTAATAGGCTGACAGACAGACACATGCGAGCAAAAAAGAAAAGCGCAGGGAGAGAGAGAGAGAGAGAGAGAGAGAGAGAGAGAGAGAGAGAGAGAGAGAGAGAGAGAGAGAGAGAGAGAGAGGGGGGAGACAGAGTGATGGAGAGAGAGCAAGACAGAGAGAGAGAGAGACTCAGAGAGAGAGAGAGAGAGAGAGAGAGAGAGAGAGAGAGAGAGAGAGAGAGAGACTGAGAGAGACTGAGAGAGACTTAGACTTAGAACATTTTATTCACATAAAGGGTAGACATTTTAGGCCATAGGCTTAATCTTACAATGTGCCCTTTACATTCACACAAACACATATTCACGCGTGCGCCCGACTAGAATCATAGAAACATCAAACATACAGTAATAATAAATGAGAAAAGTAGTAGAAAATACATGAATGGAACATCAATAAAGCAATTACAGAATGGAACATTAATTACGCAATCACACTTGCGCACTCACACGCAGACGCACAAGGAGGAACACATATAGTACTAATAATAATATACACACAACTAAGTGCCATTCAACAAGCACACAGTGAGCCTACCAAGACAGGTAGATTTAGCATTATGTAGGCATGCAGCAGTCAATATTTCAGAGTAATAAAATAATTATAATTAACAAAGCTAGCTACAATACCGGCAGCGTAACTTATGAAGACCTCAGTATGTGTTTCCTGAGGGAGGTTTTGAATGCGTTCAATGAACGGCACGTTTGTACATTCGAAGGAAGAGAGTTCCACAGTGAAGGTCCCACAAAAGCAAAGCTAGTTTTGTATAGATCTATGCGAGTCCTTGGTAATATATATATAGATTTGTTTGACACATAGCGCTCGGAAGCTTTAGTCAAGAATGCATTTAGGTATGGTGGGGCCAGCTCATTGAGCGCCTTGTACATTAGAATTAAGATGTTGTAATCAAGCTGCTGTTGAAGTGGAAGAATATTGGCTACCTTCACCTTTTCTGACGTGGACAGATAAGGATTGGTTACAAGAGAGAGGGAGATAGAGAGAGAGATAGAGAGAGAGAGAGAGAGCGAGAGAGAGAAATAGAGAGAGAGAGGGGCACCGAGAGAGACAGAGGGCACCGAGAGAGAGAGTGAGGGAGGGGGCACCGAGAGAGAGAGAGAGAGAGAGAGAGAGGGAGGGGCACCGGAGAGAGAGAGAGAGAGAGAGAGGGAGGGGCACAGAGAGAGAGAGAGGGCACAGAGAGAGAGAGAGAGAGAGAGAGAGAGAGAGAGAGAGGAAGGGAGGGGGGACCGAGAGAGAGACAGAGACAGAGACAGAGAGAGACAGAGGGCACCGAGAGAGAGAGAGAGAGAGAGAAAGAGAGGGAGGGGGCACAGGGAGAGAGAGAGAGAGAGAGAGAGAGAGAGAGAGAGAGAGAGAGAGAGAGAGAGAGAGAGAGCAGGGGCGGATCAGTTGCTTTGTAAGGGGGGGGGGGGCACTTTGAATCGAAAGTGAATGTGATGGGCGCAAAGCGCCCGAATTTGCTAGGGGGGTCCGGGGGCATGCCCCCCCGGAAAAAATGTTTGCCCAAAGAAGCAAAATGGTGCCATCTGGTGCCATTTGAACTTAGAAATGGTCATAGAATCAGCATAAAAAACCTTTTTTTTTTCTTCTTCTTTTTTTTTTTCTTTTTCGGTGGGGGGGGGGCACGTGCCCCCTGTGCCCCCCCCTCGTCCGCCCCTGGAGAGAGAGAGAGAGAGAGAGAGAGAGAGAGAGAGAGAGAGAGAGAGAGAGAGAGAGAGAGAGAGAGAGAGAGAGAGAGTCTGAGTGTGAGTTTGTGTGTGTATGTGTGTGTGTGAGTGTGAACTTTTTAAACCAAACAAAGTACTGCTTGGGAATGAATGTTTCAGGAGGTCGCGAGAGACACACAAAAAGACAGGATACGCTCTGCCGGGCGATACACAACAAAATGTTTGGGCTCATCTATTTTTGTTGTCATCGATCTCTGGCCCACTTTTGGCACCGTTCACATCGGGTACACAAACACCAAGGCAGCATTGCACAACTGCCCGACAACTACCAACCAACGCGAAACAGTCGACGAGAGGTCAAGTTTCTGCGATATGAAAACAAAAACACACATTTTAGTCTTCGGTAAATTAGCTCGCTTTTTCCAATCCTTTTCTTTTCGAAAAAAACATCAACCATATTTCGTGTTCGAAAATCTTTTTCTCAGCCAACCCCGTTGAAAGTAACATCACCCATAACATCCCGAACTGAGCTGAAGGCATGAAGTAATGGACAAGACTCTCAAAGCCACGTCTGATGAAAGTTGCCACTGGTGGGTTGGCGTGGAAAATAGACGTCATTTCTTTTGAAAGAAATGTCCATTTCTTGAGGAAGTGCGTCTATTATCCTGGTAGAAATGCTAAGTTTGGCATGGATAAACTAAAAGCACAACAGTTATTGTACATAGACTTCGCGAAGTGGGCTTCGGGCTGAATGCAGGACCGCCTTGAGGTCTGGAAACTGATCGTTATCAAACATTGCAATGCCACGGTTAGATTTACAGCCCTACACAGTCTACGTAATACAGAATGGCCGTCGTTGTCACGTTCCTAGTCATTTAGAGCTTCTAAGCCTTCTACAAAAATAACAACTTGTTTCAACGTATGGTGCAAATATTAATAAGACTTTATTCCATTTCCAAAAGATGACACCGCAAAATGTTCTTCAACATCTATCTCAAGTAGACAAGTCGCGAAACTGATAATTTGTGTGCTGCCTTTCCGCGTTCATGTTTGTGCGTGCGTGAAAGCAAGCATGTGTGTGTGTGTGTGTGTGTGTCACTGTGTGTGTGTTAGCATGAGCGTTGTGAGAGAGAGGGGGGTTGGATAGAATGGTCAATATGCAATGTGGATAATACTGGATTCCGCACATGACCTATGTTTACGTTCAGCTGATTGACGTGCAGATATGAAAGAAAGCAGATGGTGTGTAGTTGAGTCACGTCCTGGTTTGCCTAATCTTACAATCACACACCCTACCACAACAACGACACCGTTCCCTTATCTAGATAGCTACACAACTCTCTATGACACCAGTTCCAACAACCCTGACCAACTTTGTTCAGCTTTGTCAAAGTTTGCCTTTATGATTTTGTTCAGTGTAAAAAGCGTAACGGGTTATTAAGCCCGACGGCTGCATATTTTCCTACTGATTTATTCTCTTTGCACCGTTTTATTTCATTAGATATTGCCTTGACACTTTCGTTTATTGAAGGTAAAATTGCTTTGACGCAAACCATAGAAAGCCAACGATTCTTTCTTTCTTTATTTGGTGTTTAACGTCGTTTTCAAAGCCAACGATTACTTTCCTCATAAGAGTAGAATAATTATACTACACAGTCATGCTATGGCTGTGCCGTCCGCGGTCAGTAGTGAACGAGTTGTTCGTTGTCATAATACCCATAGATCGTCAAGTAATAGCAACTCCACTATCGGCTAAGTTTTTGCAGCTACACTGCGCTAATATGAGGGGTAGCGCGACTCTGTTGCTGCTGGCTTCCACTGGGAGGAAGCGACCCGAGTTTCCCATAATATAAAGTAATGAAAAAAAAATGGAAACAAAATCTAATAGATCCCTTGACTTTGGAGATGACAAAAAAATATCGGGCGCTTTTACGTGATTTGTAAAACATTACATTTTTACAAATCACGGGTTAACAGCTACTCCCCGTCCATTGCCACTCTGAACAGGCAATTGACGGAGACAGAGACTGTATTCAACAGTGGCTCTATTCCACACTGACCACGAATGAATAAATGTTAGGATTCGTAGTTTAATCGTAATCAGTTCGTGAAGTTCTTGAACTGATTCGTATATATTCGTAGTCAGTTCTTGCAATTCTTGAGCAATCGGGAATTCGTGGCAAAAGTCACTTTCAAAATTTTGGCCACGAATCCCCGAATGAGTTAGGAATACCTACGAGATTATGATTCAGTTACGATGGCTACGAATGTACTACGAATGTGTTACAGAGGTTCCCCCGAAAAAAAAGTTCATGAGCAGCGTTGTTGGTCATACATCCACATGAGATCATTATTCCGCTGCCAATCAAATGCCTACGTTGAGCTTCAGTCGTCTTTGCAATCATTCGTAGAGCAACTCCCATTTTCCTCTTTTCTCACCATCATCTGAAACGCTCAGTCAAAGACGTAGCCTGGAAGATCTATGGTTCAGTAACGTCCATCTATATATATATATACGACTTGTGTCTGTGTGTCTGTGTGTCTGTGTCTTCGCGATGCACGGCCAAAGTTCTCGATGGATCTGCTTCAAATTTGGTGGGCTTATTCACAGAGACCCCGGACACAACCTGATCGATGAGATATTTCAACACGTGCTCTCAGCGCGCAGCGCTGAACCGAATTTGGTTCCACCTCAGCTACCCGGGCCCCCATACCGACACACCAAAGCCGCTACACCACATCACAACGCCAAAGTTCTCGGTGGATCTTTTTCAAATTTGGACACCGTATTCAGCTACACCCCGGACACAATATCATCGATGAGATATTTCAACACGTGCTCTCAGCGCGCAGCGCTGAACCGATTTTGGTTTTTGTGTTCATTTCACCATTACAAGTAACTCTTCCTTATCTTCTCCAGGTTTTCAGCGTTTACCTCCCTTCCTTCGTATGGTGCACTATAGTATGAGGGGGCATCTTCGGATATTCCCGGCGTTCTGTTACTATTTTTAGAAGGTCACCGCAGTGTCCAGAACGTAAATTGGACCCGTAAATTATCCTCACTGTAAAAGTGCAAAGGTCGAATCAATTTATAGCCACGCGAAAAATACACTGTCATCTATCTCTCTATATATACGGCTTCTCTGTGTTTGTGTGTGTGTGTGTGTGTGTGTCTCTCTCTCTCTATGTGGGCAACACCTGTGGATTGTTCAGTTCTGTTTGTGATGTGGTCTGGCGGCTTTTGTGTATTTGTATGTACTGGCCTTCCTTTGAGAAGCCATAACAGATCAAAAGGGCTTAGAGATAAGCTCTAAATTGCTCAATCCTGTTTGAGTGGAGTTCGCCTCCAAAGGTGATTAACACGGTTACATTCGTCGACAAGGATGGGACTCGATATGGTCAGGAATGGCATTATGGCCACTGAATCATTTTCGTGCTGTTCCCATTCCACGAATCTGGGAGGGACCTAAGCTTGGCGGGTCCATTGTTCGGACCCGGCAAAGCCGGCGTACGGCTCTAAGTATTTCATCCCGGCGAAGCCGGCTACCCGGCGAAGCGGGTATTCCTCTAGTGAACAATATATGTGTGTGTAAAGATTATCATGAGATCTATGGCTCAGTAACGTCCATGATCAATATATGTGTGTGTAAAGATTAACATGAGATCTATGGCTCAGTAACGTCCATGATCAATATATGTGTGTGTAAACGGATTAACATGAGATCTATGGCTCAGTAACGTCCATGATCAATATATGTGTGTGTAAAGATTAACATGAGATCTATGGCTCAGTAACGTCCATGATCAATATATGTGTGTGTAAAGATTATCATGAGATCCCGTAACAAAATAAAGTACAATCATGTTCTGCTTGGGCAATGGTGAGAGTTGACTACAGCAGACTTGGCTCCATTCCTGTCTATGGCTAATCCACTAATCCACGCACGTCCCGTCAAGGAACCCATCCCGCACAGGACTATTTGTTTAGGCGTAATGTTCCCTACGTGGCTGATGTGACCCGCCTGCAGCTCAGGTGACCGTGACGTAGGTAGCTGTTTGTTCGTACGCGCCGCAACCTTTGACCTTAGCGTGCAGTCTGCACTTTTTCTTTGATCAGTAATTCACTGTGCCCCTGGCGAAAAAGCGGAGCTTGGGAGGATGGGGAGGGTGGATGGGGGTGGAAAGGGTGTCGAACCACTCCACTGAGGTTGGAACTGTCCTGTGCTGTGCTTTTTTTCAGGTGGGCGGGTAGATTCTGAGCCACAAACTGAATTACAGAAGCGGTGCACCGTCATTAGCCTACTACCCCCACCCCCACCCCCTTCTCTCGGTCGCAATTCAGCTTGTTAGTTCAGTTTTGCATTAGGTCTCATTGTAGCCTGAATTGCAGTTGTTATCACCTCACTTGAATGTAATAACTCATTGTTACAAAACGGTGAAAGTGAAAATAAAGCCCGCGCCGTGTAGACTGAATCTATCAACGTAATTCGCAATCTTCGCTATCGGTGGAGAGACATGGGAAGACGCACACGAATAGTACGCGGGCAAAACTACCGATTATTTAACCGACCTCGAACGCTTTATATGATACTCGGGGCCAAGACAGTTTGATGAAAGCAGGTGTGAAGAATTGAGGATGACATCAACGCCCGACAGCCACCCGCATTACTTCAGGGAACATCGTCAATGACGGATATTACTACTAAATACAACTCTTCGTCACGCCAATCTTGTGCCACACAACTCTTTATCACGCCAATCTTGTGCCACACAACTCTTCATCACGCCAATCTTGTGCCACACAACTCTTTATCACGCCAATCTTGTGCCACACAACTCTTCGTCACGCCAATCTTGTGCCACACAACTCTTCATCACGCCAAGCTTGTGCCACACAGCTCTTCATCACGCCAATCTTGTGCCACACAACTCTTTATCACGCCAATCTTGTGCCACACAACTCTTCATCACGCCAAGCTTGTGCCACACAACTCTTCATCACGCCAATCTTGTGCCACACAACTCTTTATCACGCCAATCTTGTGCCACACAACTCTTCGTCACGCCAATCTTGTGCCACACAACTCTTTGTCACGCCAAGCTTGTGCCACACAACTCTTCATCACGCCAAGCTTGTGCCACACAACTCTTCGTCACGCCAATCTTGTGCCACACAACTCTTTATCACGCCAATCTTGTGCCACACAACTCTTCGTCACGCCAATCTTGTGCCACACAACTCTTTATCACGCCAATCTTGTGCCACACAACTCTTCGTCACGTCACTCTTGTGCCACACAACTCTTCGTCACGCCAATCTTGTGCCACACAACTCTTCATCACGCCAATCTTGTGCCACACAACTCTTCTTCACGCCAAGCTTGTGCCACACAACTCTTCGTCACGTCACTCTTGTGCCACACAACTCTTCGTCACGTCACTCTTGTGCCACACAACTCTTCGTCACGCCAATCTTGTGCCACACAACTCTTCGTCACGTCACTCTTGTGCCACACAACTCTTCGTCACGCCAATCTTGTGCCACACAACTCTTCGTCACGTCAATCTTGTGCCACACAACTCTTCGTCACGCCAATCTTGTGCCACACAACTCTTCGTCACGCCAATCTTGTGCCACACAACTCTTCGTCACGCCAATCTTGTGCCACACAACTCTTCATCACGCCCACGTCCACTCACAGCGGGCAGGTGGTTCCTTGCGATCACAATCAGTTTGACGTCATGTGTTGTATGAGGAGACTGGAATAGTCAACACGTGTGACTAACAGGTGTGTGTGTGTGTGTGTATGTGTGTGTGTGTGTGAGTGTGTGTGTGTACGTCAGTGTGTGTGTGTATGTGAGTGTGTGTGTGTGATGTGTATGTGTGTTAGGTATGTGTGTGCGTGCTGCGTGCGTGCGTGCGTACGTGCATGTGTGCGTTTGTGTGTGTCCGTGCGTGTGCGTGTGTGACCTTATCGAGAACTGCCGTCTAATAAACAAAAGAGACAGTCAAGCAATTGCTGACGCCGCCGAACTTTGGTTGTATGGTATTCTGCGAGAGAGAGAGAGAGAGAGAGAGAGAGAGAGAGAGAGAGAAAGAGAGAGAGAGAGAGAGAGAGAGAGAGAGAGAGAGAGAGAGAGAGAGAGAGAGAGAGAGAGAGAGAGAGAGAGAGAGAGAGAGAGAGAGAGAGAGAGAGAGAGAGAGAGAGAGAGAGAGAGTTGTTTCTTGTCTAGTCATAATGCTTATTTTCTGGTAAAGAAATCACTCTGACCACATGTGCTCTCATTTACATTTACTTATAATTTACTCATACTTGAAGAATGAGGAACATATGAGCTTGCGGCGATGATCATTTTTATGGTGATGAAAGTCGCTTGTGTATTTCATAGCTTCAAATTGTCACAGGTGCCAGGCGACCGCATCTCTCATTCTTGTTGCACATGTTGTATGCGTGTAGAGCGCTTACTTCACTTTTTGTTTCTCAAACCTACATTAACTTATATGATACTCGTAAGTTCTTCCAGCAGATACGACTGATCAGTGTGTTCATTCCTACTAACGATTAAAGATACGACTGATCAGTGTGTTCATTCTTACTAAAGATTAAAGATACGACTGATCAGTGTGTTCATTCCTACTAACGATTAAAGATACGACTGATCAGTGTGTTCATTCTTACTAAAGATTAAAGATACGACTGATCAGTGTGTTCATTCTTACTAAAGATTAAAGATACGACTCAGTGAGGTCCGTGCTATCTAAAAACCTAAAGATAAGTGAACTTGCTGGGAGAAACTAACCAAAAACAAAACGTTCTTCTCTTTCAGTAAAGTCATCAGCCAGGCTTTACACGCACTTTGAATAAAAACCAAACAAAAGTTTAAAAACGTCTGTGGACTGGGTGGCCGAGTGGTAACGCACTTGCGCTCGGAAGCGAGAGGTTGCGTGTTCAGGCCTGGGTCAGGCCGCAATTTTCTCCCCCCCCCCCCCCCTAGGTGGTGGGTTCAAGTGCTAGTCTTTCGGATGAGACGAAAAACCGAGGTCCCTTCGTGTACACTACATTGGGGTGTGCACGTTAAAGATCCCACGATTGACAAAAGGCAAAATTGTATAGGCATAGATAAAAATGTCCACCAAATACCCGTGGGACTTGGAATAAAGTAGATAAAAAATTCCATCTCACACGGCATTAAGTCTCAGGAAACATGAATACATGCATGCAGGAGAAAAAAAAATATGGGTAGCGCCGTATGTATGGCAGCTCGCTTTCCCCGGGAAGAAAGCAGCCCGAATTTCCATGAGGGTAACCTCACTGGACTGTAAATCTTATCCAATCCAATCCAATCCAAAAAGAAAGAAAATGTAATGGAAGAGCAGTGTTGTTCAAGCAGTTTCTTTGTCCTAGAAACGGACTCATCAACTATTCTGGTACGGAAAACAACATGCTAACACAAAGAGCAAAGAGCCGCATGTCGCCATGTTCTTTGTTCATGCATACGTCAGACCATGGCTCATGCAATCATTTGTAACCAATCCGAGGCGTTCTTAACAGTAGCGGGGTGAATTGAGTGAAGGACACAGTCCAACACAGTGTAAGACACCGCAAGGAAGCTCTGTCCTCTGAAGAAGGGAGCTACTTGGGAAGCTCAGACAATTAGCAAAATATGTCCCCAATCATTGATCATCAAGGTCGTTTAAAAGCATAATACCCAAGAAAAAGGCCAACAGATCGCTTCCAAAGTTACACCATACAATTCTGCGTTACAAATAATTGCTACCGCGCAGGATGACTGCCTTCACTTAGCAAAATCAGGTGTTTTAAAAGCTTAACTCTCCAAATTCTTCAGATTCGTCAAATTCGTAAGAAACTCACCCAAAACTGTCGGATCAATAGAATCCCTTTAAGTCTGCATGTTGTCATTTCAAGGTTCAGCCACTTGGGTTGGTACAGAGCGTCCTTGGCCTACAAAGCTCCGTGTCATGACGCGACGTGGAAACAGAGCGTCCTTGGCCTACAAAGCTCCGTGTCATGACGCGACGTGGAAGCAGAGCGGGGTGGAGAGGGAAGTGAGCCAACACGCGGCTGGCGCCCAGCCCCCTGACACAGCGCAACCCGAGTCCGGACTCCACGTGCAGCCCGTGTCAAGGACGGGGCGAGAGAGATGGAACGCCTCCTCCACGTCACGGGGAAAGTCCTCCTAGACGGCGTGTTGAGGTGGAGAGGACAGCAACTCCATCATGGCAATGCCTCTTCACCGCCACCACTGCCAACCCCAACCCCCACCCGCCATTAAACACGCATGCGCTGCTAAGCTACCCGAAGTGAATCGACCTACGGGATGATCTAGTTTAGTAAAATATTTGTTCGATGAAAATTGGGGAACATGCCCCTACTGGTTTCAACGTGAGGGCGTTACAAACACATTTATAATCAAATGAAAGCAGGAGGTTGTTTTCCTCGTTATCCGCGACTGACCTTTGGTCAAAGGCGAGACGGAGGCCTTCTCCTTCCTTTTAAACGCCTTTGTGTTTAGTCACATTTTAATTGTTCTTTGTTTAATAAAATATTGGCCGTCGCCGCTTTTTTGCTATTGTTCACAGAAAACACCACAGAACCTGACCTCAACATCAATCCCGGATTTCAACCCTCACAAAGATGACTCCATTCACAGCTTCTGAGCCTTGCGACTTATCCCCTTACTTCAGTATCAGCCGGAGGGCTCAATAACCCTTGACATAAAATAAAATAAAATAAAATTCAGACATGGGATTCAGAAAAAGTGATAATTAAGGAAAAAAAAAGTGGGGGTCTGGGGGCCGCAGAAGGCCCCCAGTAGGGTCCAGGGGTAACGCCCCTGGTCGGGGTCTGGGGACGAAGCCCCCAGAAGCTGAAGGTTTTTAGTATTTTAGACACACAAAAATGGCCCTGAAATGCATATTTCAGCTTAATCATAGCCCCCCCCCCCCCCTCCCTTTTTCTTCCTTCCCATGTTTCTCAAATTAATTTTACGCTAAGACTCAAAATAAGGAGGAGAAAGAGAGAGAGAGAGAGAGAGAGAGAGAGAGAGAGAGAGAGAGAGAGAGAGAGAGAGAGAGAGAGAGAGAGAGAGAGAGAGAGAGAGAGAGAGAGAGGCGGGGATGGGGGGGGGGGGGTGGTGGCGTGTGACGGTGTGGTTTCAATGTTCTTACCTTGTCGGTGCCAAACGACCCCAGTGACTGATTACACGACTGGGTTTTCAGGATAGTCAGGTGCTTGTTGCTTTTCAAGTGGCTTTTGAGGGCAGTCTTTCCATTGGAACCGTAGTTGATAACATTAACATCGTTGCACAAAGTGCACTAAGCTTTTCCCGGCAAGTTGATTTTAGCAAAAGCATCGCCAACTTTCAGTTTCACGTCTTGTGTCTTCTGGCCTTTCTCGTATTTCCAGCTCAATGATACAACTTCATCGAGCCAGTCGAATCTCCAGAGATTTTTCTTGTACTTCTGCTGGTCAATTTCCCGGGATAGAACGGTTTCGTCTCGCTTTAGCTTCCTCATCATTTTGGCAAGTGGCTCGAAGCGATGTAAAAATGGCGCCGAATCATTCTCATACGGTATGCTTTAGCTTATACTGAATCCCCGATAGCTACGTTGAAACGGTGACTGTAGGAGACAAAGACACAGAGCGCGTTCCCATACGGATCGACCAGCAACAGTCTGACCGTTTTAGGAACCAACCGTTCAAGAATAGTATGGAATGGAGCGTCGCGATCAGCGGACCGGCCGAAAAACTTGGGTCTTTACCTACATATACCCCAACATTTTCTCAGCGGATTTGCACGAATCTCAAGAATGATCCCTGGAGCCTAAAAATTTACGGAATTCCGTAATTTTACGGAAGAATCCCATGTCTGAACATAACAGCCGTAGGCTTGCTGTTGTCTTCACCTTATGTCGATGTACATTTCCTGAACATGTAAATATGAATAAACATTGTTTAAACCAAATGAAATAAATAAATGAGCCTCAGTGAGCCCCGTCGAGTGGACGTGAAGCCGAGTGGTGAGTGCGGCTGGGTGGCGTGGTGCTGACGGCAGCTGCCGGCGTGTAGTGGTGTGGGAGGTATGGCACTCTGGCCCTCGCCCTAAATTGGCCCCTGACAGGCTGCAGTCGCTGAAGGGGCGTCCGTACCCTTACCATCCCCCGCATGTCAGTACAGTGGAACCCCCCTTTTAAGACCCCCAATTTAAGACTTCCTCCCTTTTAAGACCCTGTTTTCTCAGTCGTTTTGTTCATAGCCTATGTAAATGTAGCCCCATTCTAAGACTGATGTACTGCACACTCTGTCAACGGGGACCCGCTCACCTTGGCCAATGGAAAGTGGGGCGCAACAGCCTGTTGATTTATCAATAATGGTAAGTATATATGTGTAGGTTTGTATAGTGCACCCCCGCCTTCTGATCGTCTGCGCAGAAATCATCGTCACCATCCTTTTTTCGTCGTCATCGTCACTGTCGTTTGTGAACTTTGCATATATACCAAACCATAACTCTGCTACGTTTCTCTTCGTTATCGTCTCCATCGTCACTGTCGTTTGTACACCAAACCATAACTCTGCTACCTAAGATCGTAGCCTATACCCTTGCTCCTGTCGCCCCCTCCCTTCCATCCCCCACCCCAAGCCATTATTTTCCGAATACTTTATTTGAAAGACAGCTGGCTTCCTCTGCGTTTGTCGACAGATCAGAGGTCACAAGCGTTTGGCAAACACACGTGGACATTGGTCACTGGAAGCAAATGATTATTGAGGAAGTGCCAAGACGACCGATCGCAAGTTACGTCTGGAATCTTTCTCCTATTCACATGACCGCGTTGACAAAGCAGAAGGCGTGGTGTGTTGTGATTGGCTGACAAGGAATACACCTGCTGGTAAGATGAGAGCGGTCAGCGCTGCCTGCCAGGGAGACAAAGTGGCCAGCTCACAACTCGCTCTTTCTGCTACTCTCATTTCCTCCCGGCATGCCTCAATCACTTCCGGTCAGACAGAGTGACGGGAGAAGGTTTGACTTACTCGTGTCCACGTCCGGAAGATGACTCTCAAGTGGTCAAGCCAGCTGGACGCGGAGAACAAAAGTCGCATCCAACGACCATTCGCACATATACAACAAATAAATCAGAAATACGATGCAGCCACAGACAGCAATACGAAGCAGCAACATGGCGCGGCCGGCAAAATTGCGTCCGGGCACGTGCAAAGCACGATGTGCGAGCATGTGTGTGTGTGTGTATGCGTGCGTGTTCTATTACAAAATGACTCCACGTGAGGGAAATATTGCGATAGCTCATCAGTGTTGTCTTTCTTTTGTTTGTTAAATTTGAGCTCATAGTTCATAACGTCTTTTCATACTCCACACTGAACGGCGTACGGTACTTAAAGAATAATACACATTGCAAGCACACATCATGTCCCGCCCTATCTTCAAAACACAATCAATCTCCACGATGGACAAAACGTCACGCATGCAAACAACAAACATCTTCACTCTACCTCTCTTCGTTTTAACTTTCTGAGCGTGTTTTTAATCCAAACATATCATATCTATATGTTTTTGGAATCAGAAACCGACAAGGAATAAGATGAAATTGTTTTTAAAACGATTTCGGAAATTTAATTTTAATCATAATTTTTATATTTTTAATTTTCAGAGCTTGTTTTTAATCCGAATATAACATATTTATTTGTTTTTGGAATCAAAACATGA
Source organism: Littorina saxatilis (assembly GCF_037325665.1). Classification (NCBI taxonomy): domain Eukaryota; kingdom Metazoa; phylum Mollusca; class Gastropoda; order Littorinimorpha; family Littorinidae; genus Littorina; species Littorina saxatilis. The sequence continues at coordinate 2,120,227 of NC_090261.1, forward strand.
TAAAGAATAAAATAAAAGTAATTTTGGATCGTTTTATAACAAATTAATTTTAATTACAATTTTCAGATTTTTAATGACCAAAGTCATTAATTAATTTTTAAGCCTCCATGCTGAAATGCAATACCGAAGTCCGGCCTTCGTCGAAGATTGCTTGGCCAAAATTTCAATCAATTTGATTGAAAAATGAAGGTGTGACAGTGCCGCCTCAACTTTTACAAAAAGCCGGATATGACGTCATCAAAGACATTTATCGAAAAAAGAAAATAAATATCTGGAGATATCATACCCAGGAACTTTCATGTAAAATTTCATAAAGATCGGTCCAGTAGTTTACTCTGAATCGCTCTACACACACACACGCACAGACAGACACACAGACACAGACACAGACACACACACACACCACGACCCTCGTCTCGATTCCCCCTCTATGTTAAAACATTTAGTCAAAACTTGACTAAATGTAAAAAGAAAAGAAGAATAAGCTGGACCAATTAGGATGCCAGCGAAGTTGGGGTAGGGTCGCTACTGGACTTAACGACATCACACAGAGCAGTAGAGCGGATCCTGCAGGTTCATTTCAAACCTCAAGCACTTGGTGGTAGAAACAAGTCTTCAACGTCAGATAAAGTGTAGGAGCTGTCCAGTGTCTGCCATGACTTCCTCTAGGTTACGTATGCTATAATAATGCGTCCGATGTCTCTGCTTCTCCTAGCATATAACCACGTCATGTCCCAAATAGACGCTAGTTCTTGGGACAGAAATATTAAGTTAGCATAGCATATCTGCTTGCTTTGGTCTCTTGTCATTCATAGCATCTCTGCTTGCTTTGGTCTCTTGTCATTCATAGCATCTCTGCTTGCTTTGGTCTCTTGTCATTCATAGCATCTCTGCTTGCTTTGGTCTCTTGTCATTCATAGCATATCTGCTTGCTTTGGTCTCTTGTCATTCATAGCATCTCTGCTTGCTTTGGTCTCTTGTCATTCATAGCATATCTGCTTGCTTTGGTCTATTGTCATTCATAGCATCTCTGCTTGCTTTGGTCTCTTGTCATTCATAGCATCTCTGCTTGCTTTGGTCTCTTGTCATTCATAGCATATCTGCTTGCTTTGGTCTCTTGTCATTCATAGCATCTCTGCTTGCTTTGGTCTCTTGTCATTCATAGCATCTCTGCTTGCTTTGGTCTCTTGTCATTCATAGCATCTCTGCTTGCTTTGGTCTCTTGTCATTCATAGCATCTCTGCTTGCTTTGGTCTCTTGTCATTCATAGCATCTCTGCTTGCTTTGGTCTCTTGTCATTCATAGCATCTCTGCTTGCTTTGGTCTCTTGTCATTCATAGCATCTCTGCTTGCTTTGGTCTCTTGTCATTCATAGCATCTCTGCTTGCTTTGGTCTCTTGTCATTCATAGCATCTCTGCTTGCTTTGGTCTCTTGTCATTCATAGCATCTCTGCTTGCTTTGGTCTCTTGTCATTCATAGCATCTCTGCTTGCTTTGGTCTCTTGTCATTCATAGCATCTCTGCTTGCTTTGGTCTCTTGTCATTCATAGCATCTCTGCTTGCTTTGGTCTCTTGTCATTCATAGCATCTCTGCTTGCTTTGGTCTCTTGTCATTCATAGCATCTCTGCTTGCTTTGGTCTCTTGTCATTCATAGCATCTCTGCTTGCTTTGGTCTCTTGTCATTCATAGCATCTCTGCTTGCTTTGGTCTCTTGTCATTCATAGCATCTCTGCTTGCTTTGGTCTCTTGTCATTCATAGCATCTCTGCTTGCTTTGGTCTCTTGTCATTCATAGCATCTCTGCTTGCTTTGGTCTCTTGTCATTCATAGCATCTCTGCTTGCTTTGGTCTCTTGTCATTCATAGCATCTCTGCTTGCTTTGGTCTCTTGTCATTCATAGCATCTCTGCTTGCTTTGGTCTCTTGTCATTCATAGCATCTCTGCTTGCTTTGGTCTCTTGTCATTCATAGCATCTCTGCTTGCTTTGGTCTCTTGTCATTCATAGCATCTCTGCTTGCTTTGGTCTCTTGTCATTCATAGCATCTCTGCTTGCTTTGGTCTCTTGTCATTCATAGCATATCTGCTTGCTTTGGTCTCTTGTCATTCATAGCATCTCTGCTTGCTTTGGTCTCTTGTCATTCATAGCATCTCTGCTTGCTTTGGTCTCTTGTCATTCATAGCATCTCTGCTTGCTTTGGTCTCTTGTCATTCATAGCATCTCTGCTTGCTTTGGTCTCTTGTCATTCATAGCATCTCTGCTTGCTTTGGTCTCTTGTCATTCATAGCATATCTGCTTGCTTTGGTCTCTTGTCATTCATAGCATCTCTGCTTGCTTTGGTCTCTTGTCATTCATAGCATCTCTGCTTGCTTTGGTCTCTTGTCATTCATAGCATCTCTGCTTGCTTTGGTCTCTTGTCATTCATAGCATCTCTGCTTGCTTTGGTCTCTTGTCATTCATAGCATCTCTGCTTGCTTTGGTCTCTTGTCATTCATAGCATCTCTGCTTGCTTTGGTCTCTTGTCATTCATAGCATATCTGCTTGCTTTGGTCTCTTGTCATTCATAGCATCTCTGCTTGCTTTGGTCTCTTGTCATTCATAGCATCTCTGCTTGCTTTGGTCTCTTGTCATTCATAGCATATCTGCTTGCTTTGGTCTCTTGTCATTCATAGCATCTCTGCTTGCTTTGGTCTCTTGTCATTCATAGCATCTCTGCTTGCTTTGGTCTCTTGTCATTCATAGCATCTCTGCTTGCTTTGGTCTCTTGTCATTCATAGCATATCTGCTTGCTTTGGTCTCTTGTCATTCATAGCATCTCTGCTTGCTTTGGTCTCTTGTCATTCATAGCATCTCTGCTTGCTTTGGTCTCTTGTCATTCATAGCATCTCTGCTTGCTTTGGTCTCTTGTCATTCATAGCATCTCTGCTTGCTTTGGTCTCTTGTCATTCATAGCATCTCTGCTTGCTTTGGTCTCTTGTCATTCATAGCATATCTGCTTGCTTTGGTCTCTTGTCATTCATACTGAACTTGCACGGAGCCTCTGGGGCTTTCAGTCATGACCGTTTGAAAAACTACCAAGTTTAATTAACTTTCATACAATGAGTCACAAACAGTACATGTTTTACGAATTAATTGTGGTCTGTCACCTGGCAGGAACAAGTCACCCTCGTAATCTGCGTCAAAAAGACACATAGTGGCTGTGGCCCATGTGACCCCTGCACTGTCCCTTTAACTCACACGAATAACAAATGTGACAACTTTAAGTAATACGGTACCCGCCCCTTTAATAGCTTGAAACGCTCCAGATATCCATGCAAAGACATTTTGATGTTTACTTTTAAAGTTATACAAGTCCGAACGTGCGGTTAGACAGCGACGGAGGAGGAGTATATCTCATAAGTCTGTTTGTAAGGGAGAGAATCAGAAAGAGAGAGCCAAAGAGAGAGAGAGAGAGAGAGAGAGAGAGAGAGAGAGAGAGAGAGAGAGAGAGAGAGAGAGAGAGAGAGAGAGAGAAAGAGAGAGAGAGACAGAGACAGACAGAGACAGAGAGACAGAGAGAGGGAGTGGGGGAGGGGGTTGCGTGGGATATTACATACTGTGATATATAGAGTGGGTTTTAGTATGGTGACACCACTGTGACGCGATGAAGCCAGACTATGTTTTAGCAGCTGGTTATATTACCGGAATACACATCTAGTATGTTTTAGTAGTTTTAGTCGTTCTTTAACCACTGTGATGTGTTGGAAGAGTTTATTTTTATGTGCTGTTTTAGAGGTACATTTTATCAGTATGGAACATGTTCAGTTCTTACAGTAGTTGATAGTGGGGGGGGGGGGGGGGGGATCCTATCTTATTCTGCGTACTTTTATTGTGGTTCCGATAGCTCTTAGAGTTTCATAGTTCTCACCATGTCTGTATAGTGTATGTATTAGTTACTGTGATACCAAATTGTCTTACCCATGTATGTATGATGCTATGCGCCAGTGATGTATGAATGCTATTTATTTTTGTTTTTATCACACAGCAAGCTGCTTTCCTCGTGTATTTTTTATGTTCATTCATGTATTGTACACTTGGCAATAAATTATCTATCTATCTATAGAGCCGGTGTTCTGCGGCGTTCAACTTTTCTTAGCTGGAGTTTAATCCCAACAGGGAAGAAAAACAACTGTACGGGCGATTGCCTCCAACGTGGACAAACCTATGGATGGCGTACCATCTGGGCGAGAAAAACATGTGAATGGAAAACCAGAACATTAATCAACGGGTAATAATGTACACAAACTAATCCCTGCTATTATTGTACGTAAATCCCGGCTTCTTCTTACGAAGTCAAGTGGTTGTGTGTTAATCACTTGATAGAATTAGGTAATTGCAATTTTGAATCTGGAATGCGATTGCTGCCAACTTATTAGCTTAACTACCAAAATCCATGCATGTTTTAATTTTTGCTGCTTGACATATTCAGCAGAGGAATAGAGAGATGTAGTTGTCTCTCGGCAGAACACACACACACACACAATGACACCACTTGTTTTCATTACGAACAACATGTCCATCAAAACAGACACTGAGAGCCAGACAGAGAGACTGAGAGCCAGACAGGAGAGAGAGAGAGAGAGAGAGAGAGAGAGAGAGAGAGACTGAGAGAGAGAGAGAGAGAGAGAGAGAGAGAGAGAGAGAGAGAGAGAGAGAGAGAGAGAGAGAGAGAGAGAGAGAGAGAGAGATGGTTCCAGCAAAGACGAAGAAAGAAGTGCGGTCGGTATAAGAGCGTTCCGTCCGCCACAGATCAATATTCCCCTGGCACCACCCGTATCCCGCCACCCCCTGCCTTCCCCGAGCCAACACACGAAGGGAGCCAACTGCATCATTCACGAGGGTAGAACTGAACAACTTACCTTCCCTTTTGTTGAGCGGCAGCAGCAGCGGCCACGAGATGCGCGTGTGGCAGCCAACCAGATTTGGAGGCGAAAGGCGTCGGCCAATGAGGAGCTGCCGCGTGGAACGACGACCATTCCGCCGATGACCAGTCGACTGGTGAGGTGTGAAGTGGACCACTGGGATAGGTGGAGGGTCGAGGCCACACCCACTGGGCGGGGCTAAACCCTGGCCGGAGGTCGGAGGTAGGGGGATGTGTTGGGAACCACAGTAAGGCCGCTGGGGCCGAGGAGGAAGAGGAGGGTGGATGGGCAGTTCGTGGTGACCAATCAGCACCTATGTTTCTCTGGGGCATCCAACCAGAAGCCGTGGTAGGGAGGCCAGCGGGCAGGGTGGAACGAGTCGGCTGTTGGTCATCCGAGGCTTGGGCGATTGCGAATGGTTTGCGATCCCTGCACAAAACACAATAACACCTCGGAGCTGTCAACACTACAACATTACACATGGGCGGGTGTTTTCACTTATATTAACAGCTGAACAACCAAAGACAACGCACATCACTTTTTCAAGTTTACGTGCATGACCGTAACAACGTGTTATGGTGTACAAGGGAAATGCCGATTGAGTCAGTCGAGTAAAAAATCAACCCAATTATAAAACTCGTGTATTTTTCACATGACAACTATTCCAGCATTTAAGGCTCATTATACGATGATTTGAGGTTTGAAACACAACACGAAGCTGACAGCAAAAGAAACTGGTGGTAACAGTCATCAAACATTGTACTACATTATAAGGCAAGACGGGTAGCTATAGCTTTTCCCGACGCAACTGCCGTGGTTACTTGCTGTCGTCTACAATCGTTAGGCCAAATAAAAAATATATGTTGGTTTAGCGTAACCCAACCGACCCTATTTCTTTTACCTCCGCCGACACGAAAACTTTTTTTTCATTTCTAAAAAAACCCAAAAACTTCTGGCACATTTTGCGAACCATACCGAGACGAAGGGAAATAACCTCCTTTAAAATCAAATATGAAAATGAAAAAAATAAATGGAAAAAAAAGCCGACCTACCGACCCTATCTTATTTGGTCACGTTACCCTAAACCAACATATATTTTTATTTGGCCTTACCATACTCAAGCGGAACTGTTCACTGGCGGTCATCTCCAGCCAGCAGACAATCGGTTCAATGCTTTTCTAGTGAGAACACTTGTCTCACTAGACATCAGAACAAGCTGTGGAATAACCTATGACCATTCCTTTCACATCACAGATGCTGAACAGCCTTCAAGTTTAAAAGGTGAAGCAAAAACGAAGTATAAAAACTCGTTTCTCGAAGTATTCACAATTGAAACTTCTGTACTCGGAAAGAATTGAACTGAACTGGATTGAATCGAACTATTATTTTCCGAGGGAAACAAAATAAGCAATGCAAAGATATGTGTGTGTGGTTTTGTTTATTCGGCACTTGCCCATTGAAGGGTAACTCGATTACAAAAAGAAATAGTTAAGTTTACAACTGTAAACAAAAATCACAATTAACATAACGATTACTTCGATCTACGCGGCTTGCAATGATATTTGTCTTTACCACTGTATTATAAATACCACAGCTAGATAACGTATTACCCTCTTTTTGTTTTAAATGGGCCAAGTGTTACATTGCAACAGAGTTCCTGGCTTCATTGTGCGACGTATCTGAACTGAGAAGATACGAACCGTAAGCATCAAACAAACTGCATCCGTCATTTCCATTGACCAATCTGCACACTAGTTCCCTCCCAAGGAAACTGTTCTAAACACGTTTTTACTGACACGGGCTAAAATCCAGTATCTTTGTTTGGTTAATAAAACCATTCATTCGCCCATTGGAGGTGATGGCTTGAGCAAAGCAAAATCACCATCACATCAATGCAACTTTGTGATCCTCTGTAACGCCAACGTACCAAAAGCTTAAAGGCACATCACATTTCGTCAGATCCGTTGGGCTGACCGTCTGAGACAAGGCCAGGCTTTACACGGGATCAGAACATCCCTCCACATGGACACACACCAAAACACAACAGCCTGGAGAGGAGGAGTTTTTTTTTAATGAATTACTTTAACGGTGGCAATTTGTGAAACTAATTCATGCAAAAAATAGCACAATACACAACGAGCGCCCGTACTGTTGCATGTTGCTATGTGGCCAAGAGGAGGGGTGGTCTTATCTCATGCAAAAGCTTGGCAACATCTCAGCCGGTGCGTGAGTCCAACGTGAGTCCAAATGTGAACACGGGAAGGACTGGGTCTTTCGACATTAGCGCTGGTGTCGGATGCCCCTCTCTTTTTACACCCCCGGTATAGGGGTGTGTATAGGATTCGGTCCATGTGTTTGTTTGTTTGTTTGTGTGTTTGTGTTCGCATATAGATCTCAAGAATGAACGGACCGATCGTCACCAAACTTGGTGAACAGGTTCTATACATTCCTGAGACGGTCCTTACAAAAATTGGGACCAGTCAAACACACGGTTAGGGAGTTATTGGTGGATTAAGATTCTGCAAGGACTTATAGAGGGACATATTAATGGTCAAAGGGAAATAACCTTCTCAGTTGGTGGCAGTGAGAATGGTAAGGACGGGGGTGTTTTTCCTACCTCGGAGGAATTTCTTGTTTTTAATGGCCTCCGATACATAAAATATTTTACCTTTCCTGATGCTGTTTTGTCTTGCGTTTGCTTTTGTTGAACAAAAAACTGAAAGGAGAGTTCTTTTGTTGGATCTGCATTAAACATATACATTCAGTCTTTCACAGATAATGTCGATATGTAGACACAGTTTCCTCTGACATAGACACAGGTCTCTACACACAGACAAACAATAACAAGTTGCAAGAAACACAAATAAAAATGTGAGAGAAAGTGAAGGAAAAAGTGAACATGTAGAAAGCTTACTCTTCTTCGTCGATAGTGGGATCCATGGCTACAAGTTCCACAAATGTGTTGTCAACGAAGATGCAACCAGCGATTGTTTTGCCACAACTAGCTTACTGTTTGACGTGTACCATGTGATTTGTTTCTCTCTCTCTTTTGAATTGCGTGAGATATATCCGAGGTAACAAGAATTTAGGTGAAAACAAAAGGGGTTAGCTTAAAGTCGGCCTACATAGATAAGCCGGCTTGATCTCTTGGACAGGATTTGGTTTGCTTGGCGACATACTGTGCTGTTTGACGGCGTCAGCATAAGGCAGTTGTTGTCTTGCTCCGGTTCTCCATTCATTGTGTTTGACGGCGTCAGCATAAGGCAGTTGTTGTCTTGCTCCGGTTCTCCATTCATTGTGTTTGACGGCGTCAGGCAGTTGTTGTCTTGCTCCGGTTCTCCATTCATTGTGTTTGACGGCGTCAGCATAAGGCAGTTGTTGTCTTGCTCCGGTTCTCCATTCATTGTGTTTGATACATGTACATTGCGGCGATAAAATGTCACTAGAAATAACAGCAAGCATGTTACGCTCACAACTAGAATTAACAAGAAGAGCAAACGCTCGATCGAGTCACTTTCGCAGTTCTGAATATTATATGAGGCATCAGATGGACAGGAAGAAATTGCTATTCACAACACAATGAGTCACGTTCACATAAAATTTGAGCCCGGTCACTTTTATAGTTTCCGAGAAAAGCCCAACGTTAAGTTGTGTGTTGCCGAACAGAAAAGGCTAGTTATCTCCCTTGTTTTTCTGATAACGTTCGTAAAAGGCTACAGATGTAAATACTTTGATGTAAAGAATAATCCTACAAAGTTTCAATCACATCCGATGAACTTTGTCAAAGATATAAAATGTCTAATTTTTCCTTTCACGCTGACCTGTGACCTTGAAAAAGGTCAAAGGTCAACGAAACCATCGTTAAAGTGTAGAGGTCATTGGAGGTCACGACTAAACAAAATATGAGCCCGATCGCTTTGATAGTTTCCGAGAAAAGTCCAACGTTAAGGTGGTGTCTACGGACGGCCGGCCGGACGGCCGGACAGACTAACACTGACCGATTACATAGAGTCACATTTTCTCAAGTGACTCAAAAACAAAAGTGAACTTTCAAAGACAAGGTCTTGCCACCATCACGAAAATGGCGGTTTTAAGCGTTGTACTGTCTACCTTTGATCTGTACAGCTCAAAAGATGAAACTATTTCAGATACATGTATAAAGCAAGATTTTGACGAAGACCATGTTTTGCAGTATGGCTTCAATGAAAAACTGTTGAATGTCCCTGGGCGTTTTGTCATATTTGTGTTAAATTCTTTTTACTTTATTTTATTCTATTTTTTATTATCATATATAGTGGGGAATATTTGTGTGTGTAGGCTTTTTTAATTTTTTTAAAATTGTATTTACTGTATTAACACCGCTTTACATACTAGATCTGAATTTAGGTGACTTCGGACAGTAAGCAGTCGTATAATCAGTTGGACACGCAGATAGACCGTTGTGAAGAAGAATAAGATTGATGGCGTCTTCAGCCAGGACTGGGTTGTCATTCCGTCCGAAATATGACACCGGTTTGTGACTGCTTGGTCACACTTCTCAAGATCCATTCTCTATGGGGTTAGCGCTTGTTTGCTTGCTTTTACTTTTTGTCAATTTTGAACAAATGTTTTCTGATAGACTGGGATTCGAGACGAGGATTGGTGTGTGTGTGTGTGTGTGTGTGTGTGTGTGCGTGTGTGTGTGTGGTTGTGCGTGAGTGTTTGTGTGTGTGTGTGAGCGTTTGTGTGTGTGTGTGTTACATGTGTATTCCGCTTCGAAACAAAATCCCTTCAATTTCTTTTCGACCGGACACGCCAGTGGAACATATTTTATTATTTCTGATTGGACAAAGATGCCGACGCCCATTTGACCCCACTACAATGTCAAGGTCGGAAAGTCGTGAATAGAGTGCAAGTCACGTTCTGTCTCAGATAACTTGACCTAGCAATAATACAATGGCCCAGAAAATGGACACCTACAAGTACACACCAATGAAAACCAAATATACTGTCACACATAGGCCCTGTGTTATTTCTTGTCAACTACACCGGAACACCTGTTTGATTTTAATCCCCGGTTTGGGGAAAAAGTCAGTGCTGTCTCCATCTATTCTTGGCGATAATCACTTGCCATCAGACACTACCAAACACAAGAAAAACAGCCCTTTTCTCAGTTTCCCACTGTATCATTCGTAGCATTTGTAAAATACATACCAAGTACCGCAACTCTATTCAATGAACGAAATCATTATCCATTGATCCCCCCCCCCCCCCCCCAACTTCCATGACAAGTCATGTCTTCCCTGTCCTCAGACTTGTACATATGATTTATATTTCAATGTCTAATCATATGATTGCACAAAGTGTGGGATTTCGTATGTAAGTTTGAAGGTTGTACATCATTTTCCCTAGCTGTTATGATGACAAGATTGTTTTTAACATGCGTATCCTTGGACGTGGTAAAATCGGGAAATGATGCCTGTCTACATCCTGACTATCCGCGGCCGGCAAACACTCACTCGCTACGAACTCCAATCAAATTAATGCAGCATGTAAATGTTGCTTTGAAGGCTTCGCTGTCACTAGACTGCTCACCGCATCACTGAAACCCGATTCACATTGACCAACGTCAATGGACAGCTTCAATTCCAAAAACAAAGAGACTGCCAATGTTCCAAAATTCAGAATAAAAAACAAGAAAGGTAAGTTGTTGGAACGTTGCTATTGACAAAAATACGTTACAATCACAAATATATCGACCCAACGGTCTTTTAAGTGAACGGACAAACAATTAGTCACAAAAAACTTAGCTTGATCGAAATTTCGCCCGCTCGCCAGGAAGCCGAGCGAATGAGATTCGAACTGATTTGTAAACTGAATAACGAAAAACTGCCAAAAACCTAACCACTTTAAATGACAGACTAAAGAAAACACGTTTTCAGAGCAAAATAATGAAAACCAACAGAACAGAGCCAAACTTCAAACAAAGCAGTAACAAATAAACAATTAAAATGAAATGAAAACAAATGTTGTGAGTACCTCTGAACATCTATCAGGATTAATTGATAACCGCGGCCAAGGAATATTGTCACTGTCTTACGTGCAACGTAAAGCAAAGAATGTAGGGTCCACCGCCGATCCAAACCTGGCCGTCGAATTCAAAGGTCACTCAACCGTTGTCAGTGATCGAGGTCAGTCAACCGTTGTCAGTGATCGAGGTCAGTCAACCGTTGTCAGTGATCGAGGTCAGTCAACCGTTGTCAGTGATCGAGGTCAGTCAACCGTTGTCAGTGATCGAGGTCAGTCAACCGTTGTCAGTGATCGAGGTCAGTCAACCGTTGTCAGTGATCGAGGTCAGTCAACCGTTGTCAGTGATCGAGGTCTGTCCAAGCTTTCAGTTGAACAAAATCTAAAAAGTTGTAATGTTTCGCTAAGATTTAGGATTGGTATGCAACAACATTATGTTTTGACCACGATCGCCGAGAACCGTAACGCGTGGAGTCCATCCCATCCTGTGGAGTCCATCCCATGCTGTGGAGTCCATCCCATCCTGTGTACGGGTGCTAAGTGGACACTGGAACCATTCACTGCCAACTGACCACACACTCGATCACGCCCAGAAAGACTTCTCGATACAATTGCTTCCCAAAAGCGAGGTTTCTGGCATAAAATGAGAACATCTTCTCTTGTCGCTTGTCTTGTCTTAATGAAACCTATGTACCTCTGTCATCGTGTGACTGGTCCAAACAGTGCCTCGAGACATGCACAATTAGACTCAGTCTAACAATTAGTAGTCTCGACGTTACCATGCAAACAAGATCAAAACAAGAGGAAAACTGAAAACAGAAATCAAGTTTCAAGTGGAACGATAACAACAAAATTAACTGAACTTGAAAACTTACATGTTTCCTTTACACGAAGAAATCTGAAAAATACACGATGGGCAATAAGTGAAGTTGTTCAGCAAGAATCGTGTGGACAGCTTGATTACACAAACACTTCAGTATCGTTGGTCGCCTATCGTGATTACTTGCTGTTCAGTTAATTAGAGGTGTGCGTGTGTGCACTGCTGGTTGACGCACCTGGTGAGCACCTTTATGTGGCCAGTCAAGGTCTGTGGGAGGAGGGACAGGGCTGAGGGAGGCGTGTTTCACGTGCTGTAACTCACGTGACGTCACAATGTCACTTGCACGTGCAATCACGCAGTGTCAAAGACATTTTGCGCGATCGGGACCCGACAGCGACAAATGAACAAAGTGTGTGAAATATCCGGCCCACTCTCAAAGTCGTAGACGTGTGGACCTGTGGGCCCATTTTACTGTTAAGATGTAGCCACGCCTCCTGCAAACACACACAGCTTAGACACCAAACTGTTAACAAACAAAACCCGATGACAGCCTCCACGTGAAAACAAGAAAGGAAGTAGACCTTTCGTTAAAAAATGTTGATCAGCGATTTCAGTACTGAACTAAAAGAAGCAAGAGCCCCAGAGTGAAGAAGTAGTGGTGGTGAGCTATTAGAGGCGTTACGTTTCCCGTCAACAACAAATTACGACTTCGGAGAGTCATCAGTGTTTCTAGTCTCAGATCGTTTGATTAGAAGTACAATAAACTGAGAGTGACACATGCCGGCACATCAAAGGCGCAAGGAGATGGTTGCCAGAGAACCATATGCCAACATCACCATTGACGATGTAACGCTAGACCCATCACCGTTGGCGTAGGGCGGGATGGTTCCGTAAACCATATGTCAACTCTCATTTGAGGACAATTCCGTTGTGCTACTGGCGGTGTTAGCTCCCCTTAACGGCAATTCCGTTGTGCTACTGGCGGTGTTAGCTCCCCTTAACGGCAACAACGTGCATCATTGTTTTTTCCTCCACCTGAGTCCACAGACAATTCATACTGACAATCTTTAATCATTAGCCAGAAAGTGTCCGCAGCGCTCTATCTGGCCGACAATGCGAAAGACTATCTCCGATTATTTGCAAGATGCTGCGACAACACAAATCCCGGTAACAACGCTAAAGTTGCGTCTAATGAAGCTCGTATTCCTATTGTAACAGTATTCCATTACCCAAAGTAGAAAATTAAACACAAAAATAATGACTAGCCCTCCAATCGTCACAAATTCAAGCGACCTTTTCGACTTGTCTGGCTTCGAGTTACACGATTTAAGATATGTTTGTCTGCGATGCTCAGAACAAATTTCATCTTCAATGCATTTCTTTTTAACTTCCTGGGAAGAAGCGTGGAGTTTGAAACGCTGACACCAAAACAATGGGCTTCCTCTTTTACACCCTTTTTTCCACAACAATGAAGAAAGCTTTCTTTGTTGCACATCTTGAAAGGCCAACGGTACCTTTCTTTAAAACCATCAGCACACGTTTCTTGCAAAGTTATTTTTTTCCATGACTGACTTGAACCCTTCAAAAGAAGAAACCTTCAGTCAAATTTAATTACGATGGTAAAGTATCTCCACAGCTCGTAAAGTTCGCGCAGCCTTTATGTGAAAGACTCGAGTCGTTGCAGATTTGGCCATCGACTTTTACAATTCAAAGGAGGCCTAACATTACCTCTGAGAAAATGTTGATCAGCAAGTGCTAACTTTCTACACAGAACGTGGTTAGTTCCAACTAATTGCACTTTTTTATCGACAAGAAATGTTGAAAGCTGCACTTTTTAGTATACTGCAAGGGACACAGTCTGTTTCCTTTCATACAAAACTGACAGCCGTTCTCATTACAACTTAGTTCTTGTATTTGCGCATTTCTGCCTCGTCCGTTTTGAAAGCGACAACAATGCTGAGACAAGAAAATTTGCTGATTCAAATCAGCAGGTTCCCAGACGTTCCTTCATGTAATTTTTAGGTGAATGGTCAAAGTGGTTTCTTGCACACACTCAGTCATCTTACACAACAATGCAACACATGGATAGGATTAATGGAATGACATGTATTTGTCAACAACGAATCATGGGATAGAAAACTACAAAATGTGAAAGAAAGTACATGGTGACAAGGCTACACACAATAGTGGAAAATTGTTTAGGGGGTATATAATGTTACAAATAGCACAACAGTATAAAAAGGGGTTCAAAATAACAGACAAACAGAAAAAAAGTGTTTTGCATGTGTTGACTTTCACGGCCATATTTTGACAAAAACGTACACAAATTTTAAAAATAAATCCAAGCCATACCAGACTCTTTCAACTATTTCTGTTTGTTTTCCTGCTTTCTAGAATGCTTGGTGAATATGATGACGCATTGTCATTGTGAATTTCCTGTAGAATTTTTTTTCCCGCATCACATAATTTATATACATGACAAAATACGTTATGAACGAAAACTCAAAAATACCAAACGAAAAATCCCAAAATAAAAATATGAATAAAGGTAACCTAAAGCCAATGCGTCATCATTATCAACATGATCTCCTGCAAGTGTGTGCCAAATTTCAGCACTGTACTATGCACCATTCCTGAAATATTTGCCTTCAAAGAGTACCATTCTAGCGGAATTTTTACTTTCGAGAAAAACCAAGACAAACACGAAAAATAATTCAAGCTTCACAGTACCTTCCTTTATGGCCAAAATGTGCACACTTTACAATACTATGAGCTGCTCAGTTCATCCCAGGGCCATAGGTCTGTCCTTCTCTCTCCTGTTGCACTGTCCTGGATTTGCTGGCCCTCTTCTTGTCTTTTCGGGACCGCTTCCTCTCCGGCTGGGCCGCCAGTTCAGCTTGGTCACACCGCCTTCGGTCCTGCCTCACCTGGTAGTCCTTCAGGCCCTCAGCTGGTGGAACACCCAACTGCTTCATCACATGGGAGAGGTGGGAACATCCCTGATTGAAATGGGACACAGCTGAGGCAACAGCTGCATTCACCCGACTGGCGCCCACATGCACAGTTTTGGGGCAGCGCGCCCAGATCTGTCCGTTGACGCATTCGTTGGCATTCTGCGTTCTGCCATGCTTGATTCTGGCCATGAGACCAACGTCTGACATCCTGTCATAGATGGGTTTGACTGCTCTGGCCACATCAGCTGACAGTGGAGTCCCCACATTGTCCTTGTGTGGTGGCGGCTCCTGTCCAGTTGCCACGGCCTTCTGAAAGAAGCACGAGGAGTCGGCGCCTACTGGACATTGCTGGTGCTGAGGGTTGTCGTCTGTGGATGAGCAGTGCAAAAAAGATGCCCAGATGGCCTCCTTCATCTTGTCAGGTTTGCCCAAGTTCTTCATGATGGTATTCCTGTAGTAGGACTGCAGAATGGTGCAAGCGTTTGCAGTCAGGGCGCCACGATGACGTCCACCAAGCTTCTCCTCCTTTGCCTTCTTTCTCAGCGCCGTCCCCATTCTTTTGTCGCAGTGGTTGACACACTCCAGCTTTTCAACCGGATAGAGGTTGGCATCAACCACTGCCTTGAAGGCCACAGAGTCACCATCTGAAAGCATTCTGGTATAACGCATGTTGTTTCTGCGCACTGACCTTCCCCACAAACGAAGGGCGGCTTCCTTCTCCATTCCTTTCGAAGAGCCTTCATAGTTGGTTTCACAACTAGGCTTGTGGTCTCTCCTCCATTCAGCTCTCTCCACTCCAGTCCCCACATCAATGACGATGCCAACCCCATAGTTTGAGGTAAAACCTCGCTTGTCAGTGCCAGGTTCCGAATCAAAACTGGCCAGCTCATTCACAGAGAGAACAAGGAACTTAGTCGATAAATATCGACAGGGGGCCGACAAATGGTTTAAATGGGAAATGTGTGTATATGGGTGTGGGTTTGAAACAAACAAACAAACCAACCCATGTGAACCCCGGGCCGCAGGCCTTCGATGTAGTGATTGAAAAAAAAGGATGTTCTCAAATGGTTCAATTCTCATTTGGTCTGATTCTCAAATGGTACCGGTATACTCCCCCCCCCCCCCCCTGGCCGCAGGCCTAGGAGTAAAATTTTTATAGACACTGACCTTCTTCCCAGGGGTCATTGACCCAGTTTTAGCTATGAGAGGTGGTTCGCCCAGAGGCTGTAGAGTATACTGGGGCGGTCTCTTTGATGTCTTGAGAGGAAACTTGGCCAGGGTAGTACATGCACCAGAACTGGTGGACACCAAGGACAAACATGAAATCGAAGCAGTTTGCTTTCAGAGAGAACGGTCGTCAGCAACTCAAACTTCTCTGTTTTCTTTTTTTTTTTAAATCTGACTTTCTTTGTGGCCCCCTGACTCCGCCCCCTCCCTCTGTAAGGACCCTCCTCCACAAGGACCGATTTTTGTCAACATTTTAAAGGTCGCTAGAGAGGGGTTCCACTGTATGACCTAACCGCTACTGGCAGACGGCCTCAATCTTCACGCGCAAAGACGAGATTAATAGGTGCTCGGTTTTGGTATTTTGAATTACATTACATTAAACCTTTGTTGGGTTTCATGGTCATGGCAACAGCCATAATAATATTACATGATGTATAATATCATATTTCAGCATATGTGAATTACATGTCATCATACTAAACTGTCATACATTTTTATTCCTACATTATTCTGATTGATCACAACCAAACCTACTATCATTGGACACATCCAAATGCAAGCGTCTGTTCTTGACAATTTCTCTCTGATCTAAATATAAAATCAGTGCAATTTCCTGGGTCGGGCTTTGCCACAGACACTCACGGTTTGGCCTGTAGGTAAAATGTACAATGTATTTTCTGATTTGTGCACAAAAGCTTTTTTTCTTTTTTCTTTTTTTTAACATAACAATGTTTAATGTCACTGTATGTTTAAAAGACCATGGTCATATTTGTAAAAAAAATGTTAAATTAGAAAATAAATAACATTTTGGTTCATGATTTTTCCTACACCTGTGCTAAAAATAAGAAATAAAAATGTCGGGTATATAAGTCACTCAAATACAGTTAGGTATGAATGGCTCGGTTTGAGTTTGTTGCAGTTGACCCTGCACAATGCGACATATCATGTTTTTGTTGAACAATTTTGACGTCACCCCTCCCATAGGGTGACGTATTTCACAACTTCCTGTGTTACACAAACTCTGTGATGACCAATTTTGACGTCACCCCTCCCATAGGGTGACGGATTTCACAACTTTCTACAGATGAACAATTTTGACGTCACCCCTCCCATAGGGTGACGGATGTCACAACTTCCTGTGTACACAAACTGATGACGTATTTCACAACAAAATGGCGCTGCCCATGGTCAACCTCGAAACTATCCGTATAGAATGGGGGCGTCCTCGCCCCCATAATGACAGCGGGAAAGGGGAGAGAATGCTGAATCCAACGGTATGTGTCATGTCGGAACGGGGTTGGGAGAATTTGGCGTAACTAACAGTCAAACAAATGCATTTTTGGCATTTCAACGCACAATGAAAATAAATTCTTGACACAGTTGGTTTTGAAACACCTTTATTTTGCATAAAATAAGTGTTTTATGTGAAAAACATCGGTTGAACCTGAATGAGAAAGGATTATTTGGTATAAATATGTCAAAATCTCAAAACTGACCAATTGAACACACAACACGATTTTTGACTTCAGACGTGTGTAGCCCCTGGCTAATTATTATTGCAATAAATGTAAATACTGATTGTTGCTAATAACATAAACGAATGATTTACGAAATTACTATTCTAGCAAAAGTAAATACATGTGTCATTCAGTGGGCGATCACTGAGTGGTATGGGAATACAATCGTAGCTGCCTTGATCATGCTGTAACACTGTGTCGTCTGCTTTACTCTGTGTTTGTTGTATCGTCTGCTCCAGTCTGCACACTAAGCGCTTACCGTAGCGGCCTAACAACACCGGAAGCTAGATGGTTTGCGGATGTCGCTCTACCGTGTTTTTTGTCATATTTTTAGCGTGTGAGATCTGAGATAGTTTTTTTTGGTATTATATAACCTATTATAGTGTAATTTTGCATCATGCACTAACAGTTTCAAGAAATAATGAAAAACAAATTGAAATACATTGCTGCAAACAACTAAGTTTGCCGAAAATTAGTTCCGGAATGTCACCGTTCACACAGGCAAATGCCTCCGCATAACCCAGACCTCTGGGTCTGGGAATAAGTTATACATGTAGTCCCATTTACGATCAATTTGTGAATATTTTCTGTCTTGTTTTTCAGTGCTGTTGGTGCCTACTTGCCGAGTGGCTATCTGGGGTCATATTCTAAATGAAATATAGAAAGTTATATATCAAATGAAAGGAAAATGAATAAGCTTTTCATATTTGCAAAGAGAATTGTGCTATCTTTAAAGGTAAAAATTTTATGGGGGTGACAACATGATTTTTGTTGAAATTTGTACGCCCATTTTTTGGAACACGTGACAAACACAAAGAAGAAATTTTTTTTGTGTTCAGTTTATTTTAGATATGCTGCTAACTAGTCTGTTTGGGCATTCATTTTACATAACATAGCAAAGTTTTATAGAGTTTTGCTGATAAACAAAAAAGTTATTGTCACCTGAATACCCCCACCCAAATTTCAAAGTTGGACGTTTCATGCCTAAGGCCCCCCCCAAAAAAATATTCTGTTTACGGTATCCTGACTGACCCTATTTTTTCGCGCGACCCTAGACTTTTGTTTGGCATTTGGTAAAAAATAAAAAAAAAATTGAAAAAAAAAAATTTGAAAAAAAAAATAAAAAGGGGCTTTGTTTTTTGGCAAAATAACTTAAAAATATGTTTTGGGGAAATAAAAAAAAATTTAAAAAAAGTCCCGACCTACCGACCCTATTTTTTTTGCCTATGTTACCGTTAACAGACTTTTTTTTTTTTTTGCCTAATAATGCATTTCTATAACTAACTTATAACAAAAACCCAGCTTGTTTCAGTCATAAAGTGTGTCTTAAATATGAGTTTATCCACTGTCCGACCCATCCAATGTAAAAAAAAAAAAATTATAATTAGATAATTGGTCAGTGGAAAACTACAGGGGGGGGCATCGTAAGCTTGCTTACGATGGGCAAGGGAGCGAACTGGTAAGAGTTAAACGATCAATAGGTGAAAGTTCTTGTTTGGTTTTGTCAACAAGTCAAAGTTGTATAAAAGTAACTTCTCGTTTTTCGGCTCTTTCTTGTTCTGCAGTCATTGAAGCAAACTACAGAAACACAAATTGCCTCAAAAAAGGAGTTCTAACATTAATTTGATTCCATTCCGACAAATTAAAAAAAAAAACGTGAGCAGGACCAAAGCTGATTTATAAAATACAGTATCATCATAACACAAGTTTAATGTTCTAATTGTGAACGGTGTCCAATATTTGTACACTGAGAAATGCCAGCCAGATAACACTGTCAACTATCTTTGGTGTCTCAAACAAAGTGTGTAAGTTACAGACAAGTAAACAGTTACACTCATCAGGAATGTGGTTTTGGATTTTACACTGGCATTTATTTTCTTTGCGATCATTGTAATTGATCTAAATACACTTCTTCTTGCTGAATGAAATGACTTCTTTTCAATTTGTTTTCCGCAAAGCGACGCTTCACACAAAAGGTATGAAAAGGACTGTACTTTTTATTGTAACGGCTGGGGTTTTTTTTTTACAACTTGACAATACAGCATTTTAAAGATTTTAGACAATAGCACTTTGACAATTTTAAGGATTCACAGAGACAGCCCTTTCCACGAAGATATAAAAGGTAGGTATAAAAACTGAATGATTTTCTGAATTGCACACTTGTTTCAGAAATCCTGTTAGCAAATTGTAATAACCACAGTATGAATCGAATACATTATTGAAAGCCCAACTTCAAGGCATAGTAGCAAATCTGAACAGCTGCATCAAAGTAAAATAAGGCAGACACAACCTGCTCTCCAAGCTACAATAATCCAGCAAGAAGGGTTGCACCAGTGAAAGTAGACATTCATCAATCACTTGGACCATCACCAAACTCACACACACAAACAGTAAGGATAACAGGCACGTCACAGGCACAGACAACACTCATATTGCAAAGTAATACACACACAAACAGTAAGGATAACAGGCACGTCACAGGCACAGACAACACTCATATTGCAAAGTAATACACACACAAACAGTAAGGATAACAGGCACGTCACAGGCACAGACAACACTCATATTGCAAAGTAATACACACACAAACAGTAAGGATAACAGGCACGTCACAGGCACAGACAACACTCATATTGCAAAGTAATACACACACAAACAGTAAGGATAACAGGCACGTCACAGGCACAGACAACACTCATATTGCAAAGTAATACACACACAAACAGTAAGGATAACAGGCACGTCACAGGCACAGACAACACTCATATTGCAAAGTAATACACACACAAACAGTAAGGATAACAGGCACGTCACAGGCACAGACAACACTCATATTGCAAAGTAATACACACACAAACAGTAAGGATAACAGGCACGTCACAGGCACAGACAACACTCATATTGCAAAGTAATACACACACAAACAGTAAGGATAACAGGCACGTCACAGGCACAGACAACACTCATATTGCAAACTAATACACACACAAACAGTAAGGATAACAGGCACGTCACAGGCACAGACAACACTCATATTGCAAAGTAATACACACACAAACAGTAAGGATAACAGGCACGTCACAGGCACAGACAACACTCATATTGCAAAGTAATACACACACAAACAGTAAGGATAACAGGCACGTCACAGGCACAGACAACACTCATATTGCAAAGTAATACACACACAAACAGTAAGGATAACAGGCACGTCACAGGCACAGACAACACTCATATTGCAAAGTAATACACACACAAACAGTAAGGATAACAGGCACGTCACAGGCACAGACAACACTCATATTGCAAACTAATACACACACAAACAGTAAGGATAACAGGCACGTCACAGGCACAGACAACACTCATATTGCAAACTAATACACACACAAACAGTAAGGATAACAGGTATGTCACAGGCACAGACAACACTCATATTGCAAACTAATACAGACAGAACCCGTTGTCAAGACAGCCAAACAGAGAGAAAAACAAGCTGCGTAAGGCGAAATTACTACATTTAGTCAAGCTGTCAAACACACGGAATAAAACTGAACGCACTGTATTTTTTAACCAAGACAGTACAGCTTCGTCAATCCCTGCGTGAAGGAAATCGCTCACCTTCCACGTGCAAAACGTAGTGATATTGACACGCCAGATTAGCGCGGTGGCGTATTGTGCTAAGCAGGAAAGCGCGCTTTTCTGTATTCTTGTTAACTTTCTGAGCTTGTTTTGAATACAGCCTATCATATCTATATGTTTTTGGAATCAGGAAATGATAAAGAATAAGATGAAATCCTTTTTGGATCGATTTCTTAAATTTTAATCGTAAGACTAATTAATCTATTTTCGTTAATTATGATCACATTTTAAGAGTAAACATGACATATGTATATATTTTTAGATTCAGAATGTGATGAAGAATACGATGCAATCAATTTTAAATCTGTTTGCGAAAAATCGATTCTAATGACAACTTTAATGAGCAAACTCATTAATTACATTTTAAGCCTCCAAGCTGAAATGCAATACCAAAGTCCGGGCTTCGTCGAAGATTACTTGACCAAAATTTCAACCAATTTGGTTGAAAAATGAGAGCGTGACAGTGCCGCCTCAACTTTCACGAAAAGCCGGATATGACGTCATCAAAGACATTTATCAAAAAAATGAAAAAACAATCTGGAGATACCATACTCAGGATCTCTCATGTCAAGTTTCATGAAGATCGGTCCAGTAGTTTAGTCTGAATCGCTCTACACACACACACAGACAGACAGACACACACACATACACCACGACCCTCGTCTCGATTCCCCCCTCTATGTTAAAACATTTAGTCAAAACTTGACTAAATGTAAAAAACCACCAAATACAAACAAACCAAAACCAAAACCAACCAACCACAACCACAACCACTTTGATGGATTATCATAAAAGAGTACAAAAAGTCACAAACAGACAAGAGATCATTCTTTTTTATTTTTAATTCCAAACAGCAGTAAAGCAGTGTGCAGACTACATGCTTAAGGCACTGGAATGGCACCAGTTTGCCATGCTACAGAAACAGCAAGCCATGGACATGGAATAAATGCATCAGGTTCACAGTTAAAAAAACACAATATGTACTGGTTTCACACGTGCCTTGTGTCAACACTCTTTCAGGAGACAAGTCTTTGAGGGTGATACAAATTTGACACGAAAACAACATCTCACAACTCACAAACAAGTGGTCCTCAACACATAATAAATGGCTTTATACATGGTAAACAATGTGGCCAGCTTTGGTCATCTAAATGCAGTATATACCCTGGCTTTCAGCATTGTAAAGAATGATTGCAACGTGTAGAGTCATCAACATATACTGTGTATTTTAACACAGGTAGGGACTGCTGTAACTGAAACTGACATTGCACTGTCTGGAATACTGTCTTTCACATCATATGTATGAACACAGGACATAATAATCTCTGGCACATTTTGAACACAAAACAAATATGTCTCAAAATTGCACACACACAAGCGTGCAAACACACATGCGGGCACACACAAACAACACACACACAAACAATACACACATACACACACATACACATTTCTCACAATACAGTAAAGAGACATAGTGCTTGCTGCCGCGCGAGCCCGAGAACAATTTCCCTCTTTCTCTTTGCTGCGCTGGCCGCAAAATCCCTCCGCGTGGAGGTGTTCCCAGACAGGTGTATAATAACAATAATGGATAAAAACCTCTCTCAATGCAAGTATTTTCAATAATTACCTTGGTCTAACTTTCACTGTGGGAGGCTTGCACCCCACTGAGCTGAACATGTTGACTGTCCAACCCTGCCCCCTCGCTGACCACACCTCCATCCCCTCCACCACTACCACTGTCACCATGGTCACCAGAGTGTGTGGGTGTTAACGTCCAGCTCCCCGTGCCGTCAAAGTGGAGCATCATGTGATGGAACTGGCGGATGCTGTCGCGATGGCCGACGCTGAGCAGCGTGATGTGCATGCCAGTACAGGTGTTGTACAGCAAAGACTCCATCTCCTGGCTCACCTGGCTGGTGGCCTCATCCAGCACTGATCACACACACAACCAGCTACACTCAAGACAGACCTTGTAAAGCCTCACATTGAGAATGTTTGGGAATTTTCAGTGTAGCAAATGGTGTTTAAGTGTAGCATTGTCTAAAATGTGTTCGCACATCCGCATTTATGCTAGTTCATGCAAGAGTATTCATTTCTAATAACTTTGTTAAAGGTGGTCGTCTACATTTTTGCTTTTTTTCAATAATCTTATGGTTAAATTTCGCTAAAAAGTTATGTCAGATGATGAATGAACCATGGGGAAAAAAGTTATAGAAAAAAAAATATATGTAAAAAAAGATGTTATTTTTGGGTAGCGTGACTCACGCTTCCAATATTTTGTTTTCTGTTTGCTGAGAACATGTGCTTTGCCTAAAAATACTGACCAATCAAATTCATGTCACTATGCAGCAACAGTTTGACACTGGAGCGCTGTCCACGCTTTTTTTTTTAAACGCACGAAATGCACGGGATTTGAGAGGAGTTTTGCGCTTGGCATTTTCCAAATAAGGATATCCTACTATGAGTACTACGCTGTAATACTACAATGAATTTTCAAACGGCTACACTGGCTTCGTCTTTCCTGATCGAAAGGGGGTGTATTGTTGATATTTGTAGATAATAGACTCTGTATTTTCATGGTCAAATGGCGATTTCGGTATAAAAATGTAGACAAGGACCTTTAAGATAGCACTTAGCAGAAACATAATTATGCCCATTAGAGAGTGTCTGCAGCACCACTCTTCAGGGGGGTGGGGGGTGGGGGGTGGGGGTGGGGGTCTGTACTGTCAACACACAGCTATGTTGAATACCACAGTGACACTGGAAAGCACAACTACACCAGGCTCTGCAATGTACGCCCCACAGCGTGAGCGGATACTGGACATGTACAGATAGATTTGCATGAAGTGTATGCATGAAGCGCCTTGTAAACGCCACGAGCTTCCCTTTGGGAAGGTGTGCGCGTATAAATAATCATTATTATTATTATTATTTGCTGGGCACAGATTGTTTTTAAACAATAATTACACACTCTTAAGCGGTCACCTTCAAAACGTGGACGCGGACACCCATTTTCACTAGTCTCCAGTTGTGTACCCTGTGCATGAGGTGTGCCTGTGTGCACGTGACTACCCAGGATGAAAGCATGGTGACTTACTTGCGAAACGAGGCTTGTGGAAGAAGAGTCGGACAAAGGACAACCTCTGCATCTCACCCGGAGACAGCTCATCATACCTGGTCAATACAACACGGTAAGCTGACTTTCAATGGTGAAAACAACCCTTACCGAAATCTAGTATACCACAAATGTGCTACATGTAGCGCATAATTAGTACACTGTTGGTACGTATGTGGTATGTGCTAGAAATGTGCCAATGGTTGTCCCTGGCACATTTGTAGTATACTTTGGTACGTTTAGTACATTTATATCATAGACTTAGCACAAAATTAGTATACCAATAATGTGCTAAAAACCGTAGGGGTACCCGCAAACCCCATTAAAGTGTTCAGCTTTAATAGTACAATGAGATAATAAATCTATCAAAATTAACAGTGCAGTACCTGAACAAAGTTTTAGTACCTGAGCAAGCAAACTTGACCAAAATTGTCAAGTGGTACGGACTTATTCTTAGTGCTACATGTACTGGTACCATATTTGTTGAATATAAACCTTCCCTTGAGACCACCTCTCGAAAGTGACCAACTGCCCATGACAATCCCAGGAGTTTTCTTTTACTTAATTCACCTTTCCACACCAACCACCTGTCTATAACACCCTCTTTTTGGCGGTCCGCTTGGTACGTGTAATAGACAGGTCCGTTTGGTACGTGTAATAGACAGGTTTGATTGTACTGTATACTCAAAATAAGTTTTCTTCCCATGGCAAAACTTGACACTGAAATTGTATATGGATTGACAGGTAGGCTTGCAGACTTTAACAAATAAGATGGAGTGTAAAAGGCAGAAAGAAAGTAAGGCAGAGAATAGGACCTAGCAGTAGTATCATGGGCTGAGGTGCAAGAGAAAGCTACCACCCTAACCAGAGCCCGCTGCAGGGTCGGATTGGTTCAAACTCAAGTTGGTGTGTGATTTCAACCAATCCGGCTCCGCAGCTGGCTCCCATCGGGGTGGTAACTTTCCTGTGCACCTCAGCTATGGTGTGCACTATTTACCAGTTCCAGTCCAGGTCCACGTCCAGTCCCCCCAGTCTCTCCAGCAGCTGGTCCAGACCCACCAGGGACAAGTACTCGTGCATCTTGTCGTCATCTGGTGTAGCGTCATACATTGGTCAGTGACAACACCATAACTTGTGTAGTGTCATACATTGGTTATTGACAACACCATAACTTGTGTTTTGTACCATGCATTTTGTCGTCATCTGGTATAGCGTCATACATTGTTTAGTGACTATAGTGTAACTTGTGTTTTCTGAACAAGAGTCAAGACTCGGCTCTGAGTCAGTTTTCAGTTTGCATCTATTTCAACTGAAGTGTTACAACTGAAGGCACATGCAGTACAAAATATAATTTGTTTGTTTGTTTTGTTACATATTAATATTCTCTACATATTGACTGAATCAAATATCGAAGGTATTAACAAGAGAGGACACTAAGCTCCCCATTGGTGTCAACCCACCCAATCTTCCACCCAATCTTCCACCCAACCTTCCACCCAATCTTCCACCCAACCTTCTACCCAATCTTCCACCCAATCTTCCACCCAATTTTCCACCCAACCTTCCACCCAACCTTCCACCCAATCTTCCACTCAATCTTCCACCCAACCTTCCACCCAATCTTCCACCCAACCGACCAAGTATCTATCTTTTGTCACATCATTTGGGATAAGGATGAGGAAAGCAAGCAGCCACACAGTACGGTGCTACCACTTTTGTTCTTTTTTTTCCCTGCATGCGTGTATTCATGTTTCCATGGCCTGAGACTTTCGCTGTCAACTTGGGTTCTTTATCGTGCACAGGGGGTTGTTAGGACACCAAGGAGAGTCTGCACAAAGTTGACTCTGGGAAATAAATCCCTCGCCGAACGTGGGGATCTAAACCCACACCGATAGCGACAACTGGTTTTGAAGCCGGCGTCGCTACAGAACGAGCTATTTATAATTGGGCCTGTGATCTGACAATATCATTTGTGTGCAAGTTTGATCGACGAGAAGAAGAAGATAAGTGGGCCTGTGAGAGATAAGTGCTCTCGTTAATGCTCAGACCTAAACTTGAGAATGAAGGAAATGCCTTACCGGGCACAACTTCAGCCTCTGTGCATGGGAACAGAATCTGAAATCAAAACAAAGGACATAAGTTGTCTGATACAGCTGCGTATGTTTTGGTTCACCTTATATTCATAATCATGTAATCATTGGCAAGTATGGTGAAAATGCATGTACAATTATCCTGTCAAAGGACCCCCGACAATTTTTTTACCCTATAAAATTCACCGTTCCGTTGCAACCACTTGTATATTATATCGTCCCTCGAGTGTTTGTTTAAGACAGGTTTGAATGTAGAAGTAAGAGTTGGTCTCACCTGATCTCGTAAGGAGCCATTAGTGAGGTAAGGTTTCTGTGGCAGGTAGAGTACTCCTGATGGTCCCTGTGCCACCAGCTTGTTGACACGACCTGCAGACAACAAGACATCCATCAATCAACTTGCAACATGACTTACCTCAATCTACTTCGGTGCAACATGACTTACTTCAATCTACTTCGGTGCAACATGACTTACGTCAATCTACTTCGGTGCAACATGACTTACGTCAATCTACTTTGGTGCAACATGACTTACCTCAATCTACTTCGGTGCAACATGACTTACGTCAATCTACTTCGGTGCAACATGACTTACGTCAATCTACTTCGGTGCAACATGACTTACCTCAATCTACTTCGGTGCAACATGACTTACGTCAATCTACTTCGGTGCATCATGACTTACTTCAATCTACTTCGGTGCAACATGACTTACGTCAATCTACTTTGGTGCAACATGACTTACTTCCATCTACTTCGGTGCAACATGACTTACTTCCATCTACTTCGGTGCAACATGACTTAC
Source organism: Littorina saxatilis (assembly GCF_037325665.1). Lineage (NCBI taxonomy): Eukaryota > Metazoa > Mollusca > Gastropoda > Littorinimorpha > Littorinidae > Littorina > Littorina saxatilis. The sequence goes on from NC_090261.1 coordinate 2,147,302, forward strand.
GTCAATCTACTTTGGTGCAACATGACTTACCTCAATCTACTTCGGTGCAACATGACTTACGTCAATCTACTTCGGTGCAACATGACTTACGTCAATCTACTTCGGTGCAACATGACTTACCTCAATCTACTTCGGTGCAACATGACTTACCTCAATCTACTTCGGTGCAACATGACTTACGTCAATCTACTTCGGTGCAACATGACTTACGTCAATCTACTTTGGTGCAACATGACTTACCTCAATCTACTTCGGTGCAACATGACTTACGTCAATCTACTTCGGTGCAACATGACTTACGTCCATCTACTTCGGTGCAACATGACTTACCTCAATCTACTTCGGTGCAACATGACTTACGTCAATCTACTTCGGTGCAACATGACTTACATCAATCTACTTCGGTGCAACATGACTTACGTCAATCTACTTCGGTGCAACATGACTTACGTCAAACTACTTCGGTGCAACATGACTTACGTCAATCTACTTCGGTGCATCATGACTTACGTCAATCTACTTCGGTGCAACATGACTTACGTCAATCTACTTTGGTGCAACATGACTTACCTCAATCTACTTCGGTGCAACATGACTTACGTCAATCTACTTCGGTGCAACATGACTTACGTCAAACTACTTCGGTGCAACATGACTTACGTCAATCTACTTCGGTGCATCATGACTTACGTCAATCTACTTCGGTGCAACATGACTTACCTCAATCTACTTCGGTGCAACATGACTTACGTCAATCTACTTTGGTGCAACATGACTTACATCAATCTACTTCGGTGCAACATGACTTACCTCAATCTACTTCGGTGCAACATGACTTACGTCAATCTACTTCGGTGCAACATGACTTACGTCAATCTACTTCGGTGCAACATGACTTACGTCAATCTACTTCTGTGCAACATTTTTGTATCATGTAACTCAACACTTCAGCTTGAATGCACACAATGCTCTAGTGATAAAAAAGATGTTTTTGTTCACCAGAGTATATCACAGATGACCTTTCCTGAACTCTGTCAACGGCCCTCAACACAACAGCCTGGAGACGGGTTTCTGCCCCTTCTGCCCTCACGTCCCCCTGACGATTGTCACAGTCAGGGGACTGATGATGAAGATTTATATCTCATCAGTAATGGCAGTTGGCAGGCAATACTCACAGGCCCACCCAACACACAGCCAAGCAGTCTGGGTACGTACCCTTGCTAGGCCTCCACAAGCCTGAGATGACACGCAGCAGGGAAGTTTTGCCACACCCGCTGTCCCCTGTCACCAGCACGTTCACCCCGGTCTGCAGCTGCACTGACAAGTCTGAAACAACAACAAAGATGGTACAAGGTCATGACCTCCAACATCTCCTGTCGGTACCAGTCAATGGGAGGTGTTTTTTGTAGGATTTAAATTTTTTGTTGTTTTGATTTAAGTTGTGTTAGGTCACATAAGCCTCTGGGAAATTCAGTCCACTGTGTCTGAAAGCATTGATCATGCTCACAGGCACAGAAAGCTGACTCAGGGAGGTACAAATAACCTCAATTTTTCTAAGGACTGAATCCAGAATTAGCAATGGACTGATGGCCAAGTAAAATATATGCCAATGAGTACCATGGAATCCCCTTTTTAAGACCCCCCATCTTAAGACTCCCTCTCTTCTAAGACCCTGATTTCTAAAAATTCTGTTCACAATCACTGCAAATTTACCCCCATTTTAAGACCTTATTTTCTCTGATTTAAAAGAGGGGTTCCAGTGTAGCGAGCAACAACTCTACAGTCACTGAGAGACAGATGGACACCAAGGAGAGAAAGTTGAACACCAAGGAGAGACAGATGGACACCAAGGAGAGACAGATGAACACCAAGGAGAGACAGATGGACACCAAGGAGAGACAGATGGACACCAAGGAGAGACAGATGGACACCAAGGAGAGACAGATGGACACCAAGGAGAGACAGATGGACACCAAGGAGAGACAGATGGACACCAAGGAGAGACAGATGGACACCAAGGAGAGACAGATGGACACCAAGGAGAGACAGATGGACACCAAGGAGAGACAAGGAGAGACAGATGGACACCAAGGAGAGACAAGGAGAGACAGATGGACACCAAGGAGAGACAAGGAGAGACAGATGGACACCAAGGAGAGACAAGGAGAGACAGATGGACACCAAGGAGAGACAAGGAGAGACAGATGGACACCAAGGAGAGACAAGGAGAGACAGATGGACACCAAGGAGAGACAAGGAGAGACAGATGGACACCAAGGAGAGACAAGGAGAGACAGATGGACACCAAGGAGAGAAAGTTGAACACCAAGGAGAGACAGATGGACACCAAGGAGAGACAGATGAACACCAAGGAGAGACAGATGGACACCAAGGAGAGACAGATGGACACCAAGGAGAGACAGATGGACACCAAGGAGAGACAGATGGACACCAAGGAGAGACAGATGGACACCAAGAAGAGACAGATGGACACCAAGGAGAGACAGATGGACACCAAGGAGAGACAGATGGACACCAAGGAGAGACAGATGGACACCAAGGAGAGACAGATGGACACCAAGGAGAGACAAGGAGAGACAGATGGACACCAAGGAGAGACAAGGAGAGACAGATGGACACCAAGGAGAGACAAGGAGAGACAGATGGACACCAAGGAGAGACAAGGAGAGACAGATGGACACCAAGGAGAGACAAGGAGAGACAGATGGACACCAAGGAGAGACAAGGAGAGACAGATGGACACCAAGGAGAGACAAGGAGAGACAGATGGACACCAAGGAGAGACAAGGAGAGACAGATGGACACCAAGGAGAGACAAGGAGAGACAGATGGACACCAAGGAGAGACAAGGAGAGACAGATGGACACCAAGGAGAGACAGATGGACACCAAGGAGAGACAAGGAGAGACAGATGGACACCAAGGAGAGACAGATGGACACCAAGGAGAGACAAGGAGAGACAGATGGACACCAAGGAGAGACAGATGGACACCAAGGAGAGACAAGGAGAGACAGATGGACACCAAGGAGAGACAGATGGACACCAAGGAGAGACAGATGGACACCAAGGAGAGACAGATGGACACCAAGGAGAGACAGATGGACACCAAGGAGAGACAGATGGACACCAAGGAGAGACAGATGGACACCAAGGAGAGACAGATGGACACCAAGGAGAGACAGATGGACACCAAGGAGAGACAGATGGACACCAAGGAGAGCCAGATGGACACCAAGGAGAGACAGATGGACACCAAGGAGAGACAGATGGACACCAAGGAGAGACAGATGGACACCAAGGAGAGACAAGGAGAGACAGATGGACACCAAGGAGAGACAAGGAGAGACAGATGGACACCAAGGAGAGACAGATGGACACCAAGGAGAGACAAGGAGAGACAGATGGACACCAAGGAGAGACAGATTGACACCAAGGAGAGACAGATGGACACCAAGGAGAGACAAGGAGAGACAGATGGACACCAAAGAGAGACAGATAGACACCAAGGAGAGACAGATGGACACCAAGGAGAGACAAGGAGAGACAGATGGACACCAAGGAGAGACAGATGAACACCAAGGAGAGACAGATGGACACCAAGGAGAGACAGATGGACACCAAGGAGAGACAAGGAGAGACAGATGGACACCAAGGAGAGACAGATGGACACCAAGGAGAGACAGATGGACACCAAGGAGAGACAAGGAGAGACAGATGGACACCAAGGAGAGACAGATGGACACCAAGGAGAGACAAGGAGAGACAGATGGACACCAAGGAGAGACAGATGAACACCAAGGAGAGACAGATGGACACCAAGGAGAGACAGATGGACACCAAGGAGAGACAGATGGACACCAAGGAGAGACAGATGGACACCAAGGAGAGACAAGGAGAGACAGATGGACACCAAGGAGAGACAGATGGACACCAAGGAGAGACAGATGGACACCAAGGAGAGACAGATGGACACCAAGGAGAGACAAGGAGAGACAGATGGACACCAAGGAGAGACAGATGGACACCAAGGAGAGACAGATGGACACCAAGGAGAGACAGATGAACACCAAGGAGAGACAGATGGACACCAAGGAGAGACAAGGGGAGACAGATGAACACCAAGGAGAGACAGATGGACACCAAGGAGAGACAGATGGACACCAAGGAGAGACAGATGGACACCAAGGAGAGACAAGGAGAGACAGATGGACACCAAGGAGAGACAAGGAGAGACAGATGAACACCAAGGAGAGACAGATGGACACCAAGGAGAGACAGATGGACACAAAGGAGAGACAAGGAGAGACAGATGGACACCAAGGAGAGACAGATGGACACCAAGGAGAGACAGATGGACACCAAGGAGAGACAGATGGACACCAAGGGGAGACAGATGGACACCAAGGAGAGACAAGGAGAGACAGATGGACACCAAGGAGAGACAAGGAGAGACAGATGGACACCAAGGAGAGACAGATGGACACCAAGGAGAGACAGATGGACACCAAGGAGAGACAGATGGACACCAAGGAGAGACAAGGAGAGACAGATGGACACCAAGGAGAGACAGATGGACACCAAGGAGAGACAAGGAGAGACAGATGGACACAAAGGAGAGACAGATGGACACCAAGGAGAGACAGATGGACACCAAGGAGAGACAAGGAGAGACAGATGGACACCAAGGAGAGACAAGGAGAGACAGATGGACACCAAGGAGAGACAGATGGACACCAAGGAGAGACAGATGGACACCAAGGAGAGACAGATGGACACAAAGGAGAGACAGATGGACACCAAGGAGAGACAAGGAGAGACAGATGGACACCAAGGAGAGACAAGGAGAGACAGATGGACACCAAGGAGAGACAAGGAGAGACAGATGGACACCAAGGAGAGACAGATGGACACCAAGGAGAGACAGATGGACACCAAGGAGAGACAGATGGACACCAAGGAGAGACAGATGGACACAAAGGAGAGACAGATGGACACCAAGGAGAGACAAGGAGAGACAGAGGGACACCAAGGAGAGACAGATGGACACCAAGGAGAGACAAGGAGAGACAGATGGACACCAAGGAGAGACAAGGAGAGACAGATGGACACCAAGGAGAGACAGATGGACACCAAGGAGAGACAGATGGACACCAAGGAGAGACAGATGGACACCAAGGAGAGACAGATGGACACCAAGAGACAGATGGACACCAAGGAGAGACAGATGGACACCAAGGAGAGACAGATGGACACCAAGGAGAGACAAGGAGAGACAGATGGACACCAAGGAGAGACAAGGAGAGACAGATGGACACCAAGGAGAGACAAGGAGAGACAGATGGACACCAAGGAGAGACAGATGGACACCAAGGAGAGACAGATGGACACCAAGGAGAGACAGATGGACACCAAGGAGAGACAGATGGACACCAAGGAGAGACAGATGGACACCAAGGAGAGACAAGGAGAGACAGATGGACACCAAGGAGAGACAGATGGACACCAAGGAGAGACAGATGGACACCAAGGAGAGACAGATGGACACCAAGGAGAGACAGATGGACACCAAGGAGAGACAGATGGACACCAAGGAGAGACAGATTGACACCAAGGAGAGACAGATGGACACCAAGGAGAGACAAGGAGAGACAGATGGACACCAAGGAGAGACAAGGAGAGACAGATGGACACCAAGGAGAGACAGATGGACACCAAGGAGAGACAAGGAGAGACAGATGGACACCAAGGAGAGCCAAGGAGAGACAGATGGACACCAAGGAGAGACAGATGGACACCAAGGAGAGACAAGGAGAGACAGATGGACACCAAGGAGAGACAGATGGACACCAAGGAGAGACAGATGGACACCAAGGAGAGCCAAGGAGAGACAGATGGACACCAAGGAGAGACAGATGGACACCAAGGAGAGACAGATGGACACCAAGGAGAGACAGATGGACACCAAAGAGAGCCAAGGAGAGACAGATAGACACCAAGGAGAGACAGATGGACACCAAGGAGAGCCAAGGAGAGACAGATGGACACCAAGGAGAGACAAGGAGAGACAGATGAACACCAAGGAGAGACAGATGGACACCAAGGAGAGACAGATGGACACCAAGGAGAGACAAGGAGAGACAGATGGACACCAAGGAGAGACAAGGAGAGACAGATGAACACCAAGGAGAGACAAGGAGAGACAGATGGACACCAAGGAGAGACAGATGGACACCAAGGAGAGACAAGGAGAGACATATGGACACCAAGGAGAGACAGATGGACACCAAGGAGAGACAGATGGACACCAAGGAGAGACAGATGGACACCAAGGAGAGACAGATGGACACCAAGGAGAGACAAGGAGAGACAGATGGACACCAAGGAGAGACAGATGGACACCAAGGAGAGACAAATGGACACCAAGGAGAGACAAGGAGAGACAGATGGACACCAAGGAGAGACAGATGGACACCAAGGAGAGACAAGGAGAGACAGATGGACACCAAGGAGAGACAAGGAGAGACAGATGGACACCAAGGAGAGACAGATAGACACCAAGGAGAGACAGATGGACACCAAGGAGAGACAGATGGACACCAAGGAGAGACAGATGGACACCAAGGAGAGACAAGGAGAGACAGATGGACACCAAGGAGAGACAGATGGACACCAAGGAGAGACAAGGAGAGACAGATGGACACCAAGGAGAGACAGATGGACACCAAGGAGAGACAGATGGACACCAAGGAGAGACAAGGAGAGACAGATGGACACCAAGGAGAGACAGATGGGCACCAAGGAGAGACAAGGAGAGACAGATGGACACCAAGGAGAGACAAGGAGAGACAGATGGACACCAAGGAGAGCCAAGGAGAGACAGATGGACACCAAGGAGAGACAGATGGACACCAAGGAGAGAAGATGGACACCAAGGAGAGACAAGGAGAGACAGATGGACACCAAGGAGAGACAGATGGACACCAAGGAGAGACAGATGGACACCAAGGAGAGACAGATGGACACCAAGGAGAGACAGATGGACACCAAGGAGAGACAGATGGACACCAAGGAGAGACAGATGGACACCAAGGAGAGACAAGGAGAGACAGATGGACACCAAGGAGAGACAGATGGACACCAAGGAGAGACAGATGGACACCAAGGAGAGACAGATGGACACCAAGGAGAGACAAGGAGAGACAGATGGACACCAAGGAGAGACAGATGGACACCAAGGAGAGCCAGATGGACACCAAGGAGAGACAGATGGACACCAAGGAGAGACAGATGGACACCAAGGAGAGACAGATGGACACCAAGGAGAGACAAGGAGAGACAGATGGACACCAAGGAGAGACAGATGGACACCAAGGAGAGACAGATGGACACCAAGGAGAGACAAGGAGAGACAGATGGACACCAAGGAGAGACAGATGGACACCAAGGAGAGACAGATGGACACCAAGGAGAGACAGATGGACACCAAGGAGAGCCAAGGAGAGACAGATGGACACCAAGGAGAGACAAGGAGAGACAGATGGACACCAAGGAGAGACAGATGGACACCAAGGAGAGACAGATGGACACCAAGGAGAGACAGATGGACACCAAGGAGAGACAGATGGACACCAAGGAGAGACAGATGGACACCAAGGAGAGACAAGGAGAGACAGATGGACACCAAGGAGAGACAGATGGACACCAAGGAGAGACAGATGGACACCAAGGAGAGACAAGGAGAGACAGATGGACACCAAGGAGAGACAAGGAGAGACAGATGGACACCAAGGAGAGACAGATGGACACCAAGGAGAGACAGATGGACACCAAGGAGAGACAAGGAGAGACAGATGGACACCAAGGAGAGACAGATGAACACCAAGGAGAGACAAGGAGAGACAGATGGACACCAAGGAGAGACAGATGGACACCAAGGAGAGACAGATGGACACCAAGGAGAGACAAGGAGAGACAGATGGACACCAAGGAGAGACAGATGAACACCAAGGAGAGACAAGGAGAGACAGATGGACACCAAGGAGAGACAGATGGACACCAAGGAGAGACAGATGGACACCAAGGAGAGACAAGGAGAGACAGATGGACACCAAGGAGAGACAGATGGACACCAAGGAGAGACAGATGGACACCAAGGAGAGACAGATGGACACCAAGGAGAGACAGATGGACACCAAGGAGAGCCAAGGAGAGACAGATGGACACCAAGGAGAGACAAGGAGAGACAGATGGACACCAAGGAGAGACAGATGGACACCAAGGAGAGACAGATGGACACCAAGGAGAGACAAGGAGAGACAGATGGACACCAAGGAGAGACAGATGGACACCAAGGAGAGACAGATGGACACCAAGGAGAGACAGATGGACACCAAGGAGAGACAAGGAGAGACAGATGGACACCAAGGAGAGACAGATGGACACCAAGGAGAGACAGATAGACACCAAGGAGAGACAGATGGACACCAAGGAGAGACAGATGGACACCAAGGAGAGACAGATGGACACCAAGGAGAGACAGATGGACACCAAGGAGAGACAGATGGACACCAAGGAGAGACAAGGAGAGACAGATGGACACCAAGGAGAGACAGATGAACACCAAGGAGAGACAGATGGACACCAAGGAGAGACAGATGGACACCAAGGAGAGACAGATGGACACCAAGGAGAGACAGATGGACACCAAGGAGAGACAGATGGACACCAAGGAGAGACAAGGAGAGACAGATGGACACCAAGGAGAGACAGATGGACACCAAGGAGAGACAGATGGACACCAAGGAGAGACAGATGGACACCAAGGAGAGACAGATGGACACCAAGGAGAGACAAGGAGAGACAGATGGACACCAAGGAGAGACAGATGGACACCAAGGAGAGACAGATGGACACCAAGGAGAGACAAGGAGAGACAGATGGACACCAAGGAGAGACAGATGGACACCAAGGAGAGACAGATGGACACCAAGGAGAGACAGATGGACACCAAGGAGAGCCAAGGAGAGACAGATGGACACCAAGGAGAGACAAGGAGAGACAGATGGACACCAAGGAGAGACAGATGGACACCAAGGAGAGACAGATGGACACCAAGGAGAGACAGATGGACACCAAGGAGAGACAGATGGACACCAAGGAGAGACAAGGAGAGACAGATGGACACCAAGGAGAGACAGATGGACACCAAGGAGAGACAGATGGACACCAAGGAGACAGATGGACACCAAGGAGAGACAAGGAGAGACAGATGGACACCAAGGAGAGACAGATGGACACCAAGGAGAGACAGATGGACACCAAGGAGAGACAGATGAACACCAAGGAGAGACAGATGGACACCAAGGAGAGACAGATGGACACCAAGGAGAGACAAGGAGAGACAGATAGACACCAAGGAGAGACAGATGGACACCAAGGAGAGACAGATGGACACCAAGGAGAGACAGATGGACACCAAGGAGAGACAAGGAGAGACAGATGGACACCAAGGAGAGACAGATGGACACCAAGGAGAGACAGATGGACACCAAGGAGAGACAAGGAGAGACAGATGGACACCAAGGAGAGACAGATGGACACCAAGGAGAGACAGATAGACACCAAGGAGAGACAGATGGACACCAAGGAGGACACCAAGGAGAGACAGATGGACACCAAGGAGAGACAGAAGGAGAGACAGATGGACACCAAGGAGAGACAGATGGACACCAAGGAGAGACAAGGAGAGACAGATGGACACCAAGGAGAGACAGATGGACACCAAGGAGAGACAGATAGACACCAAGGAGAGACAGATGGACACCAAGGAGGACACCAAGGAGAGACAGATGGACACCAAGGAGAGACAGAAGGAGAGACAGATGGACACCAAGGAGAGACAAGGAGAGACAGATGGACACCAAGGAGAGACAGATGGACACCAAGGAGAGACAGATGGACACCAAGGAGAGACAGATGGACACCAAGGAGAGACAGATGGACACCAAGGAGAGACAAGGAGAGACAGATGGACACCAAGGAGAGACAGATGGACACCAAGGAGAGACAGATGGACACCAAGGAGAGACAGATGGACACCAAGGAGAGACAAGGAGAGACAGATGGACACCAAGGAGAGACAGATGGACACCAAGGAGAGACAGATGGACACCAAGGAGAGACAGATGGACACCAAGGAGAGACAGATGGACACCAAGGAGAGACAAGGAGAGACAGATGGACACCAAGGAGAGACAGATGGACACCAATGAGAGACAGATGGACACCAAGGAGAGACAGATGGACACCAAGGAGAGACAAGGAGAGACAGATGGACACCAAGGAGAGACAGATGGACACCAAGGAGAGACAGATGGACACCAAGGAGAGACAAGGAGAGACAGATGGACACCAAGGAGAGACAGATGAACACCAAGGAGAGACAAGGAGAGACAGATGGACACCAAGGAGAGACAGATGGACACCAAGGAGAGACAAGGAGAGACAGATGAACACCAAGGAGAGACAAGGAGAGACAGATGGACACCAAGGAGAGACAAGGAGAGACAGATGGACACCAAGGAGAGACAGATGGACACCAAGGAGAGACAGATGGACACCAAGGAGAGACAAGGAGAGACAGATGGACACCAAGGAGAGACAAGGAGAGACAGATGGACACCAAGGAGAGACAAGGAGAGACAGATGGACACCAAGGAGAGACAGATGGACACCAAGGAGAGACAAGGAGAGACAGATGGACACCAAGGAGAGACAGATGGACACCAAGGAGAGACAGATGGACACCAAGGAGAGACAGATGGACACCAAGGAGAGACAAGGAGAGACAGATGGACACCAAGGAGAGACAGATGAACACCAAGGAGAGACAAGGAGAGACAGATGGACACCAAGGAGAGACAGATGGACACCAAGGAGAGACAAGGAGAGACAGATGAACACCAAGGAGAGACAAGGAGAGACAGATGGACACCAAGGAGAGACAAGGAGAGACAGATGGACACAAAGGAGAGACAGATGGACACCAAGGAGAGCCAGATGGACACCAAGGAGAGACAGATGGACACCAAGGAGAGACAAGGAGAGACAGATGGACACCAAGGAGAGACAGATGGACACCAAGGAGAGACAGATGGACACCAAGGAGAGACAGATGGACACCAAGGAGAGACAAGGAGAGACAGATGGACACCAAGGAGAGACAAGGAGAGACAGATGGACACCAAGGAGAGACAAGGAGAGACAGATGGACACCAAGGAGAGACAGATGGACACCAAGGAGAGACAGATGGACACCAAGGAGAGACAGATGGACACCAAGGAGAGACAAGGAGAGACAGATGGACACCAAGGAGAGACAGATGAACACCAAGGAGAGACAAGGAGAGACAGATGGACACCAAGGAGAGACAAGGAGAGACAGATGGACACCAAGGAGAGACAAGGAGAGACAGATGGACACCAAGGAGAGACAGATGAACACCAAGGAGAGACAGATGGACACCAAGAAGAGACAGATGGACACCAAGGAGAGACAAGGAGAGACAGATGGACACCAAGGAGAGACAAGGAGAGACAGATGGACACCAAGGAGAGACAGATGGACACCAAGGAGAGACAGATGGACACCAAGGAGAGACAGATAGACACCAAGGAGAGACAGATGGACACCAAGGAGGACACCAAGGAGAGACAGATGGACACCAAGGAGAGACAGAAGGAGAGACAGATGGACACCAAGGAGAGACAAGGAGAGACAGATGGACACCAAGGAGAGACAGATGGACACCAAGGAGAGACAGATGGACACCAAGGAGAGACAGATGGACACCAAGGAGAGACAGATGGACACCAAGGAGAGACAAGGAGAGACAGATGGACACCAAGGAGAGACAGATGGACACCAAGGAGAGACAGATGGACACCAAGGAGAGACAGATGGACACCAAGGAGAGACAAGGAGAGACAGATGGACACCAAGGAGAGACAGATGGACACCAAGGAGAGACAGATGGACACCAAGGAGAGACAGATGGACACCAAGGAGAGACAGATGGACACCAAGGAGAGACAAGGAGAGACAGATGGACACCAAGGAGAGACAGATGGACACCAAGGAGAGACAGATGGACACCAAGGAGACAGATGGACACCAAGGAGAGACAAGGAGAGACAGATGGACACCAAGGAGAGACAGATGGACACCAAGGAGAGACAGATGGACACCAAGGAGAGACAAGGAGAGACAGATGGACACCAAGGAGAGACAGATGGACACCAAGGAGAGACAAGGAGAGACAGATGGACACCAAGGAGAGACAGATGGACACCAAGGAGAGACAAGGAGAGACAGATGGACACCAAGGAGAGACAAGGAGAGACAGATGGACACCAAGGAGAGACAAGGAGAGACAGATGGACACCAAGGAGAGACAGATGGACACCAAGGAGAGACAGATGGACACCAAGGAGGACACCAAGGAGAGACAGATGGACACCAAGGAGAGACAGAAGGAGAGACAGATGGACACCAAGGAGAGACAGATGGACACCAAGGAGAGACAAGGAGAGACAGATGGACACCAAGGAGAGACAGATGGACACCAAGGAGAGACAGATAGACACCAAGGAGAGACAGATGGACACCAAGGAGGACACCAAGGAGAGACAGATGGACACCAAGGAGAGACAGAAGGAGAGACAGATGGACACCAAGGAGAGACAAGGAGAGACAGATGGACACCAAGGAGAGACAGATGGACACCAAGGAGAGACAGATGGACACCAAGGAGAGACAGATGGACACCAAGGAGAGACAGATGGACACCAAGGAGAGACAAGGAGAGACAGATGGACACCAAGGAGAGACAGATGGACACCAAGGAGAGACAGATGGACACCAAGGAGAGACAGATGGACACCAAGGAGAGACAAGGAGAGACAGATGGACACCAAGGAGAGACAGATGGACACCAAGGAGAGACAGATGGACACCAAGGAGAGACAGATGGACACCAAGGAGAGACAGATGGACACCAAGGAGAGACAAGGAGAGACAGATGGACACCAAGGAGAGACAGATGGACACCAAGGAGAGACAGATGGACACCAAGGAGAGACAGATGGACACCAAGGAGAGACAAGGAGAGACAGATGGACACCAAGGAGAGACAGATGGACACCAAGGAGAGACAGATGGACACCAAGGAGAGACAAGGAGAGACAGATGGACACCAAGGAGAGACAGATGAACACCAAGGAGAGACAAGGAGAGACAGATGGACACCAAGGAGAGACAGATGGACACCAAGGAGAGACAAGGAGAGACAGATGAACACCAAGGAGAGACAAGGAGAGACAGATGGACACCAAGGAGAGACAAGGAGAGACAGATGGACACCAAGGAGAGACAGATGGACACCAAGGAGAGACAGATGGACACCAAGGAGAGACAAGGAGAGACAGATGGACACCAAGGAGAGACAAGGAGAGACAGATGGACACCAAGGAGAGACAAGGAGAGACAGATGGACACCAAGGAGAGACAGATGGACACCAAGGAGAGACAAGGAGAGACAGATGGACACCAAGGAGAGACAGATGGACACCAAGGAGAGACAGATGGACACCAAGGAGAGACAGATGGACACCAAGGAGAGACAAGGAGAGACAGATGGACACCAAGGAGAGACAGATGAACACCAAGGAGAGACAAGGAGAGACAGATGGACACCAAGGAGAGACAGATGGACACCAAGGAGAGACAAGGAGAGACAGATGAACACCAAGGAGAGACAAGGAGAGACAGATGGACACCAAGGAGAGACAAGGAGAGACAGATGGACACCAAGGAGAGACAGATGGACACCAAGGAGAGCCAGATGGACACCAAGGAGAGACAGATGGACACCAAGGAGAGACAAGGAGAGACAGATGGACACCAAGGAGAGACAGATGGACACCAAGGAGAGACAGATGGACACCAAGGAGAGACAGATGGACACCAAGGAGAGACAAGGAGAGACAGATGGACACCAAGGAGAGACAGATGGACACCAAGGAGAGACAAGGAGAGACAGATGGACACCAAGGAGAGACAGATGGACACCAAGGAGAGACAGATGGACACCAAGGAGAGACAGATGGACACCAAGGAGAGACAAGGAGAGACAGATGGACACCAAGGAGAGACAGATGAACACCAAGGAGAGACAAGGAGAGACAGATGGACACCAAGGAGAGACAAGGAGAGACAGATGGACACCAAGGAGAGACAAGGAGAGACAGATGGACACCAAGGAGAGACAGATGAACACCAAGGAGAGACAGATGGACACCAAGGAGAGACAGATGGACACCAAGGAGAGACAAGGAGAGACAGATGGACACCAAGGAGAGACAAGGAGAGACAGATGGACACCAAGGAGAGACAGATGGACACCAAGGAGAGACAGATGGACACCAAGGAGAGACAGATAGACACCAAGGAGAGACAGATGGACACCAAGGAGGACACCAAGGAGAGACAGATGGACACCAAGGAGAGACAGAAGGAGAGACAGATGGACACCAAGGAGAGACAAGGAGAGACAGATGGACACCAAGGAGAGACAGATGGACACCAAGGAGAGACAGATGGACACCAAGGAGAGACAGATGGACACCAAGGAGAGACAGATGGACACCAAGGAGAGACAAGGAGAGACAGATGGACACCAAGGAGAGACAGATGGACACCAAGGAGAGACAGATGGACACCAAGGAGAGACAGATGGACACCAAGGAGAGACAAGGAGAGACAGATGGACACCAAGGAGAGACAGATGGACACCAAGGAGAGACAGATGGACACCAAGGAGAGACAGATGTACACCAAGGAGAGACAGATGGACACCAAGGAGAGACAAGGAGAGACAGATGGACACCAAGGAGAGACAGATGGACACCAAGGAGAGACAGATGGACACCAAGGAGAGACAGATGGACACCAAGGAGAGACAAGGAGAGACAGATGGACACCAAGGAGAGACAGATGGACACCAAGGAGAGACAGATGGACACCAAGGAGAGACAAGGAGAGACAGATGGACACCAAGGAGAGACAGATGAACACCAAGGAGAGACAAGGAGAGACAGATGGACACCAAGGAGAGACAGATGGACACCAAGGAGAGACAAGGAGAGACAGATGGACACCAAGGAGAGACAAGGAGAGACAGATGGACACCAAGGAGAGACAGATGGACACCAAGGAGAGACAGATGGACACCAAGGAGAGACAAGGAGAGACAGATGGACACCAAGGAGAGACAAGGAGAGACAGATGGACACCAAGGAGAGACAAGGAGAGACAGATGGACACCAAGGAGAGACAGATGGACACCAAGGAGAGACAAGGAGAGACAGATGGACACCAAGGAGAGACAGATGGACACCAAGGAGAGACAGATGGACACCAAGGAGAGACAGATGGACACCAAGGAGAGACAAGGAGAGACAGATGGACACCAAGGAGAGACAGATGAACACCAAGGAGAGACAAGGAGAGACAGATGGACACCAAGGAGAGACAGATGGACACCAAGGAGAGACAAGGAGAGACAGATGAACACCAAGGAGAGACAAGGAGAGACAGATGGACACCAAGGAGAGACAAGGAGAGACAGATGGACACCAAGGAGAGACAGATGGACACCAAGGAGAGCCAGATGGACACCAAGGAGAGACAGATGGACACCAAGGAGAGACAAGGAGAGACAGATGGACACCAAGGAGAGACAGATGGACACCAAGGAGAGACAGATGGACACCAAGGAGAGACAGATGGACACCAAGGAGAGACAAGGAGAGACAGATGGACACCAAGGAGAGACAAGGAGAGACAGATGGACACCAAGGAGAGACAAGGAGAGACAGATGGACACCAAGGAGAGACAGATGGACACCAAGGAGAGACAGATGGACACCAAGGAGAGACAGATGGACACCAAGGAGAGACAAGGAGAGACAGATGGACACCAAGGAGAGACAGATGAACACCAAGGAGAGACAAGGAGAGACAGATGGACACCAAGGAGAGACAAGGAGAGACAGATGGACACCAAGGAGAGACAAGGAGAGACAGATGGACACCAAGGAGAGACAGATGAACACCAAGGAGAGACAGATGGACACCAAGGAGAGACAGATGGACACCAAGGAGAGACAAGGAGAGACAGATGGACACCAAGGAGAGACAAGGAGAGACAGATGGACACCAAGGAGAGACAGATGGACACCAAGGAGAGACAAGGAGAGACAGATGGACACCAAGGAGAGACAAGGAGAGACAGATGGACACCAAGGAGAGACAAGGAGAGACAGATGGACACCAAGGAGAGACAGATGGACACCAAGGAGAGACAAGGAGAGACAGATGGACACCAAGGAGAGACAGATGGACACCAAGGAGAGACAGATGGACACCAAGGAGAGACAAGGAGAGACAGATGGACACCAAGGAGAGACAGATGGACACCAAGGAGAGACAGATGGACACCAAGGAGAGACAAGGAGAGACAGATGGACACCAAGGAGAGACAGATGAACACCAAGGAGAGACAGATGGACACCAAGGAGAGACATTTAAATTTATTCAATCTCTATCACAATCGTGGAAGGTTTATTGGTACAATTAGAGAAATTGACACAAAAAGTAATCTGCTAACTTCAGAGATGTAGAAAAACGATACTCACCACGACAGAGAACAGTAGATGATTTTGGCGGTCCGTAGGTGACACCATCCATGTGAAAGGCCGGCTCAGTGGCGTGCATCTCCTGGTAGGACCCACTGTCATCCGGCCACAAGTGTCTGGTACAAAACACTACATCAAAACACATGTACTATGATATACACGCACTCTTTAATGGACTGGGATCAAAACTCTCTGCAGCTGAGTGAATAGGTTTTAAATTGTACATCGATAACTAAACAGAGAATAAGCTGGACATTGAATCCTTCTTGCATGACTTGGTTCTCCAGACAAGTAATAATAATAAACATACAAACTCCGCAGCTGAAGTATGACATCAAACCATGAACAACTCGTAAACCTGATATCTGCTTCTACAATTTGTTCGTTTTATTTTTATTCTTATGCTCTTCTGTGCGCCTTGATCTGGTAATGATGGCTCTGCCTTTCTTGATGGTGTGACTGATACCTGCAGATGTTACACTTGAGTCAAACAATAACATATAATAGATAGAGAGAGAGAGAGAGAGAGAGAGAGAGAGAGAGAGAGAGAGAGAGAGAGAGAGAGAGAGAGAGAGAGAGAGAGAGAGAGAGAGAGAGCGAGAGAGAGAGAGAGAGAGAGAGAGAGACGAGCAAAACATTTAAAACTATGAAAAAAGAAACAAAAGAGTGATAGAGATAACAAAAAGTCTCAAGAGCAACCAGAACACATGCACTGACTCTCAATAAGTCATGCATACCAATTCTGAAGGAGACCCCAAAAATGAAAGATGAAGCAAAACCGTGGTATTTAATAATAATAATAATAATAATAATAATAATAAGAACATTTATATAGCGCTAAATCAAAAACTTTCGTTAAAAAGGCTTGCTCTATGAAGCTAATGTTCAAGGACACACACAAATTTTAACAAGAAGAGCAAACGCTCGATCGAGTCACTTTCGCAGTTCTGAATATTATATGAGGCATCAGATGGACAGGAAGAAATTGCTATTCACAACACAATACAGATGTAAATAATTTGATGTAAAGAATAATCCTATAAAGTTTGAATCAAATCCGATGAATAGTTTCAGAGATATGATATTTCAATTTTTTTCCTTCAAGACATACCTGTGACCTTGAAAAAGGTCAAAGGTCACCAAAGCAGACGTCAAAGTGTAGAGGTCACTGGGAGTCACGTTCACATAAAATTTGAGCCCGGTCACTTTTATAGTTTCCGAGAAAAGCCCAACGTTAAGTTGTGTGTTGCCGAACAGAAAAGGCTAGTTATCTCCCTTGTTTTTCTGATAACGTTCGTAAAAGGCTACAGATGTAAATACTTTGATGTAAAGAATAATCCTACAAAGTTTCAATCACATCCGATGAACTTTGTCAAAGATATAAAATGTCTAATTTTTCCTTTGACGCTGACCTGTGACCTTGAAAAAGGTCAAAGGTCAACGAAACCATCGTTAAAGTGTAGAGGTCATTGGAGGTCACGACTAAACAAAATATGAGCCCGATCGCTTTGATAGTTTCCGAGAAAAGTCCAACGTTAAGGTGGTGTCTACGGACGGCCGGCCGGACAGACTAACACTGACCGATTACATAGAGTCACTTTTTCTCAAGTGACTCAAAAAAAAGAAGTATTATACCAAAAAGTGAAAGAGAAAGCTAAGCTAAGCAGTGCAATGCTAGCATACAGATAACTGCAACACATCCTATGAAATCACACACAGCACATGCATGCAAGGGCACTCTTTGTCAGCAAAATGCTCCCTAAAGCAAAAAGCAATGGGAATAACCTCGCCACCACTCACGTCAATATTTGTTCTCAAGCAATACAGAGCTAGAGGAGGAAAGCTGCAGGCATTGTACACAGTGCACTATATAATGTTACAATCCTCTGACAGCAAGGCATAGTCACTGAAGGTGAAAAGTGCAGAACAGTGAGTAAGTTCCTACCTTGGACTGAGTTCAAAGCTGACAGAACAAAAGTCATACAGTTAAAATAGTCTAACATGCAGCTTGATAGAACATGTATCAGGCTTTGCAAAGAGAAAAGAATTCAAGACATCTCAACATTAAGAATAGTGAAAGCTCTTTGAGTAATAGCAAATTTAACAGCAATCAACAATGAATCTAAAACCACAGGCAGACACCAGGTAGGTACAGAAAGTAACCATAGTGGACAGCAACAGCTGTATAGTTGTGACAGTTTGAAAACGGGTGTGTGACAATGACCTGGATAGTACATCAGACATAAAGTTCCAACCCCGTGCAGGTGCGTAAATACCACATTGAGTTATAAAGCGTAATATGGATTAAACCAGCTACAACAAATGGATGGCTGTTATACCAATGGAACCATAAGAACAATGAAATATGGAGCCAGTCAGTGTATGGAAGCATCATGTTGACAGCATTCAAACAAGTTAATGTATGATCAGGTCAAAAAACAATGTAACACAGCTCAGTGCTATAGACAGCATGGGTCAAACAAATACCTGATCAACACACAGGTCACAACAATGTAACACAGCTCAGTGCTATAGACAGCATGGGTCAAACAAATACCTGATCAACACACAGGTCACAACAATGTAACACAGCTCAGTGCTATAGACAGCATGGGTCAAACAAATACCTGATCAACACACAGGTCACAACAATGTAACACAGCTCAGTGCTATAGACAGCATGGGTCAAACAAATACCTGATCAACACACAGGTCACAACAATGTAACACAGCTCAGTGCTATAGACAGCATGGGTCAAACAAATACCTGATCAACACACAGGTCACAACAATGTAACACAGCTCAGTGCTATAGACAGCATGGGTCAAACAAATACCTGATCAACACACAGGTCACAACAATGTAACACAGCTCAGTGCTATAGACAGCATGGGTCAAACAAATACCTGATCAACACACAGGTCACAACAATGTAACACAGCTAAGTGCTATAGACAGCATGGGTCAAACAAATACCTGATCAACACACAGGTCACAACAATGTAACACAGCTCAGTGCTATAGACAGCATGGGTCAAACAAATACCTGATCAACACACAGGTCACAACAATGTAACACAGCTCAGTGCTATAGACAGCATGGGTCAAACAAATACCTGATCAACACACAGGTCACAACAATGTAACACAGCTCAGTGCTATAGACAGCATGGGTCAAACAAATACCTGATCAACACACAGGTCACTGAGATCAAGTATCTAGTTTTTATGCAGAGAAAGGCAGAAGTGAATGTACAGAATCCAAAAATATGTAGAAAAATTCACAAAGAAGTCACATTCTATTCTACTCACAAGACAAAAGCGAAAGGAGTGGAAATGATGAGATTATACCCCCAGAAAGCTAGTTTGCCTGCAGGGGATGATCCTAAACCCTGACTGTAAACAAATGTAGAAATTACCTGGAGTAAGTGCCAGATGCGAAGTCATAAGTGTCTTCCTGGTCGGCCTTGATACGTCCCATCACTTCCGTCAGCTGACCTATCCTGTACACATCTTCACAATGACATGACTACCATCACAGAAACACATACACACAACCACACTGTGACATACACACAAAACTGTCATAGCCATGCAGCTCTCAAAAATAAGTGCAAACATGCGCACACAAACCTTTATATGAATAGAAACCCTAAGCATACACTTTCAAGATTTAAATACATATATGTATTCATTTCACATATGCACACGTACTACACAGATGACAAATGAAAAATGAATGTTGATGTGGCACAGGTTTGACAAAGAAGTTGGCGTGACGTACCTGTGGGCACAGCCGGCCACGTCAGTGACATCCTTGGCCTGGTCGATGAGGGTGGTGAAACAGTTAATCAGATAGATGCACACGAAGGCATTCTGAAACAATCATCTACAATAACAGTTACAGCACAACCACAAAACAAAAGGCAGCCAGGAAAAGTCTCATTACTTCAATTTTGTTCTGTTTTGCTCCCAATGAAAGGAATTTTGCATACTATGTTATACAATTTATTTCATCACAAGATTTTAGATTCAATGAGAAACAGAATACACAATCTTAGGCTATTCTTTCATGCCAGCACTTTGTCCAATACTTATTTTGAAGCTAATTTATTTTGACTGTATAACATACCCCTCGGGAGTGTAAAAGTGCAAAGTGTATAAAGTGGAAGGACGCTTTTATCAAATGTGAAGATCTGGACAGTCATAGGCTTGTTATCTGGACAGTCATAGGCTTGTTATCTGGACAGTCATAGGCTTGTTATCTGGACAGTCATAGGCTTGTTATCTGGACAGTCATAGGCTTGTTATCTGGACAGTCATAGGCTTGTTATCTGGACAGTCATAGGCTTGTTATCTGGACAGTCATAGGCTTGTTATCTGGACAGTCATAGGCTTGTTATCTGGACAGTCATAGGCTTGTTATCTGGACAGTCATAGGCTTGTTATCTGGACAGTCATAGGCTTGTTATCTGGACAGTCATGGGCTTGTTCTCGATTGCATACCCATGAATGTAAATGTTGTTAAATATGTAAAAGAATAAATCATTGTTTAAAGCAATCCCTAAACAGTTGTGTGGTGGTTCACAATTTCGTCCACACAAGTGGAATGCATCATTGAGCCACTGTGACAACCCCACTGACCTTACTGATGAGCGCCGACAGATCTGCGGGGGCCAGGTTGTCATAGCGACCCAAGAAGATGGGGAACGCCAGCGCTATGTAACTCAGGATGCTGCCCAGGTAGTCTGCTGTGTTGATTGAAACTGGAACATATCAGCACATCACATGAGTTCACTTAATACCTAACCCCAACACTAGTAGCTAATAATAATTATGCACGATATTCATAAAGCGCGTATATCCAGGGTTAACCCCTGCTTAAAGCGCTGTACAATCATTGGGGGAAAACACACAATATACATAACATTATTTACTGTGCAATCACACACAGATCAATGAATAACACATTGCCCTATAATAGTTCATCACAAACACACGCACACAATCACACACATATCAATGAATAACACATTGCCCTATAATAGTTCATCACAAACACACGCACACACACACATATCAATGAATAACACATTGCCCTATAATAGTTCATGACAAACACACGCACACACACACATATCAATGAATAACACATTGCACTATAATAGTTCATGACAAACACACGCACACACACACATATCAATGAATAACACATTGCCCTATAATAGTTCATGACAAACACACGCACACACACACATATCAATGAATAACACATTGCCCTATAATAGTTCATGACAAACACACGCACACACACACATATCAATGAATAACACATTGCACTATAATAGTTCATCACAAACACATGCACACACACACATATCAATGAATAACACATTGCCCTATAATAGTTCATCACAAACACACGCACACACACACATATCAATGAATAACACATTGCCCTATAATAGTTCATCACAAACACACGCACACACACACACACACGCTGAGTCTTAGATACATAATCACATATTTCAGCCCCTGTACTACAGTCCCTGTATGGCTTCCTTTACATATTCACCCATATCACCAGTACAACTAAGCATAACAGAATGTACCAGTACACTGTATGACGACACTCATACAGAGAAATATGTAAATCATTCAGAAAAAGGACCGAAAACAATAAAAACAAGACATTTATCCCTAGCCACACACACCCATGGCCAGCTACACACATTTTCACAAACAATTTTAATGAAAAATTCATGTGAATGTTTTGTGTTGTCCTGATTTAAATGTTCCAATTATTTAACCTTTTGTGTTTTTAAAAAAGATATTACACAGAATTTTCTAGACCTCATGAGTAGTTTTGTTCCCCGACACATAAGATGGACCTAGATTCCAGATATATATTGATCAAAATGTTCTGACTGCAAAAATGTGCAAAAGACATCCCGTATGTCAAAACTATCGGACATTCCACCGTCCTGGGGTCAGAAAAATGTGTCAGATCAAAAAGTATGCGTAAAATGAGCAAAGACTGAGGCCTGGGAATAACAGTGAAGGAGCATATAGAGCAAAGTAAAATCTCACAGTTGAGAGCGAAGTTCCAGTGGATGAGTCTTCGCTGGGTGCCTATGAGCTGATCCAGTTTCTGGTTGGTCTTTACCTCCTCCACCTGCCCAGCTCTGTAAAATGCTGCCGATTCGGCGTAGGTCCGGATCTGCATGTGCTTAAACCTGCAACAGACACACACCGCTAGACTTTTTATCACCACTTGGTGACTTGCATCAGGTGCCAGTAATACAGTGATACCGCTAGACTTTTTATCACCACTTGGTGACTTGCATCTAGGTGCCAGTAATACAGTGATACCGCTAGACTTTATATCACCACTTGGTGACTTGCATCTAGGTGCCAGTAATACAGTGATACCGCTAGACTTTATATCACCACTTGGTGACTTGCATCTAGGTGCCAGTAATACAGTGATACCGCTAGACTTTATATCACCACTTGGTGACTTGCATCTAGGTGCCAGTAATACAGTGATACCGCTAGACTTTATATCACCACTTGGTGACTTGCATCTAGGTGCCAGTAATACAGTGATACCGCTAGACTTTATATCACCACTTGGTGACTTGCATCTAGGTGCCAATAATACAGTGATACCGCTAGACTTTATATCACCACTTGGTGACTTGCATCTAGGTGCCAGTAATACAGTGATACCGCTAGACTTTATATCACCACTTGGTGACTTGCATCTAGGTGCCAGTAATACAGTGATACCGCTAGACTTTATATCACCACTTGGTGACTTGCATCTAGGTGCCAGTAATACAGTGATACAGCTAGACTTTATATCACCACTTGGTGACTTGCATCTAGGTGCCAATAATACAGTGATACCGCTAGACTTTATATCACCACTTGGTGACTTGCATCTAGGTGCCAGTAATACAGTGATACTGCTAGACTTTATATCACCACTTGGTGACTTGCATCAGGTGCCAGTAATACAGTGATACCGCTAGACTTTTTATCACCGCTTGGTGACTTGCATCAGGAGCCAGTAATACAATGATACCGCTAGACTTTATATCACCACTTGGTGACTTGCATCAGGTGCCAGTAATACAGTGATACCGCTAGACTTTTTATCACCACTTGGTGACTTGCATCAGGTGCCAGTAATACAATGATACCGCTAGACTTTTTATCACCAATTGGTGACTTGCATCAGGTGCCAGTAATACAGTGATACCCCCCTCTCCCTTTCAAAACCTCAAAACAAAATCTCAGAAAATTAGGTCTTAAAAGGGAGGTTCCGATGTAATCTGACCTATTTGTAAACACATTGTTCCTGGTTAACTTTCACCGCACTGTTGAAAAGCAATATTTGTTGTGGCAGGACCAGTTTCATGTCCGTCACATTCACTCAAAGGAGTTTGCAGCATTTAGACCAGAACACATCAAAAGATGCAGATTGTAGTTGCTAAGACTCAGGACTGAAGTAACTTAACTGACTCCCCCCCCCCCTCACACACCAACATAATTAAGACTATGCACATAAAAAAAACAATAGCAAAGCACTGTAGACAATCAAATTAACCAAATTCCCCCGAACCCCCTTCTCATCACTGCAGCTAATTGTGACACTGCACTGATGTATTCCCCCTGCTCACCTGAAGTCGCCTTCCCTCCTCTCCTGCTTGTAGACATAATGGACGACGGGAGTCATCAGGAATTTGTTGATGAGTGAGAACACCATGAAGAAACACAGCACGCTCACTGGGCCAATGTACCCCGTCCTGTCATATATTTTGTGGAAACCTTTTCAGTTAGGCAACAACAAAACGAAGGTAGAAGTGATTGAGAACAATAGATAACAAGTACAAACTTGGGGTCGAAATACATAATTCAAATTCAACCTAAAAGCACATGCAGATGATCATGATTGTACAGTAAAACCTCAAAGTGGCGAGATTGTAAATGTTCAGACAATTCAATCATAAAACATGACCCTTAACAAACATATATCTTTAGTCTGTAGAGCAGCTTATTTTGAGCTTCGTAAGATCAGCACCATTCGCCACACACTCTCCTCTCAAACAACTAATACTCTTGTCTGTGCCTTTGTTCTTTCTAAACTTGACTACTGCAACTCTCTTCTCTCTGGCTGTCCTCTGTACCTCCTGCATAAACTACACAAAGTCCAAAACTCGGCAGCACGCCTCATTCTGAAAGCACGAAAACGAGATCACGCAACATCACTTCTTCACACACTGCACTGGTTACCTATTCAAGCCCGCATTGACTACAAACTGTCCACCCTCTGCTTTAACTTCTTTTCTGGCTCGTCTCCTGCTTACTTCTCTGAACTCCTCACCGTCTATTCTCCAGCAAGACAACTCCGTGCCTCTTCTGACTGTCGCATCCTCACCATTCCACACACCAAAACCAAAACATACGGACAACGCACTTTTACTTTCTGCGCACCCACACAATGGAATTCTCTCCCCTTTCACATCCGCCACTCTCAGTCACCCCAAGCATTCAAACGAGCACTTAAAACGCACCTCTTCAAGAAATACAACCCCTGATTTTGTTTTCTCAGTCCATCAGTAGGCTACATGTAGTGTATTTGTTGTTTTAGTGATAATGTGATAATGTATATAAACATCTAGGGCTGTTTTCAGTATTGTTGATAACATGTTCTGTTTGATTAAGGGTATTCAGCTGGTATTTCCTTGTTTTCACTACCTATTTTTGGCTCACGTAAGTGTAGCCTATGCGATGATAAACTTTGTCTGTCTGTGCGTGCGTGCGTGCGTGCGTGTGTGTGTGTGTGTGTGATAGAAACTTTAACATTTCCGAGTCTATGGATAAAGCTCGCATAAGAAGATTACGTCTCGGTCAAAAGTGTTTGACGTGTGTGATAGAAACTATTTGAAGACGTCACATTATGACGTAAGAGGGTTAGACGTCACGCAAAGGAATTACTGAAAGTCTCGGTCATTGTTATTGTGAGCGGGCCGAGACTAGTTGGCAGATCCAGGGTCTCGCTTTCTTGCACAGTTTCACCTATGCTTACTGTGTGTGTGTGTGTGTGTATGTGTGACGGAGTGATTGAGTTTGTGTTACTGTTTGTCGATTTCTTACGTGAGCCTTGAAGGCTTCGCCTCTTGTTATTCATGTTTTTATTACTTAGTTAGTGGAAGAATCTTTTGTAATGTATGTTTGATGGTGTATGCTTTTAATAAAGCGTTGCTGACTATGAATGTAGATGTAAATGCTTGTATAACTGTGTTTTAATTTTAAATGTGTCAAGCGCAAAGAGCATAATTGTAAAGTTATGATGTTGCGCTATATAAATGCTCATTTATTATTATTATTATAAAACAGAGAGGTCCTTATTGGCAATCAGACATGTTTTGACCGCCCTCGTTATTAACTCTTTGTTGGTCGGTTGGTCATCCGAAAATGGGAGTTGTTGCCATGGTAAGGTCAATTACAGGGAGAGGCATCTGCACCCAGAAAATCGGTTGGAAAACAGGAGTCGTTCTTGGGAGGGGTCACTATGGGAGGTTTGACTTGATCTAGGTTAATATCACAAATGACATGTCCTTTGACAGGTGTCGTTCTTGGGAGGGGTCACTATGGGAGGTTTGACTTGATCTAGGTTAATATCACAAATGACATGTCCTTTGACAGGTGTCGTTCTTGGGAGGGGTCACTATGGGAGGTTTGACTTGATCTAGGTTAATATCACAAATGACATGTCCTTTTGACAGGGAGGGGTCACTATGGGAGGTTTTACTTGATCTAGGTTAATATCACAAATGACATGTCCTTTTGACAGGGAGGGGTCACTATGGGAGGTTTTACTTGATCTAGGTTACTATCACAAATGACATGTCCTTTTGACAGGGAGGGGTCACTATGGGAGGTTTTACTTGATCTAGGTTAATATCACAAATGACATGTCCTTTTGACAGGGAGGGGTCACTATGGGAGGTTTTACTTGATCTAGGTTACTATCACAAATGACATGTCCTTTTGACAGGGAGGGGTCACTATGGGAGGTTTGACTTGATCTAGGTTAATATCACAATGACATGTCCTTTTGACAGGGAGGGGTCACTATGGGAGGTTTGACTTGATCTAGGTTAATATCACAAATGACATGTCCTTTTGACAGGGAGGGGTCACTATGGGAGGTTTGACTTGATCTAGGTTACTATCACAATGACATGTCCTTTTGACAGGTGTCGTTGTTGGGAGGGGTCACTATGGGAGGTTTGACTTGATCTAGGTTAATATTACAAATGACATGTCCTTTTGACAGGTGTCGTTGTTGGGAGGGGTCACTATGGGAGGTTTGACTTGATCTAGGTTAATATCACAATGACATGTCCTTTTGACAGGGAGGGGTCACTATGGGAGGTTTGACTTGATCTAGGTTAATATCACAAATGACATGTCCTTTTGACAGGGAGGGGTCACTATGGGAGGTTTGACTTGATCTAGGTTAATATCACAAATGACATGTCCTTTTGACAGGGAATGCACACTCAGGCCTGTACCTTAGCGGCCGCCCGACCGCCCGGGCCTGGTTCAAATCGCGTCAGGCGAGTTCAAAATTCCTCTGAAATCGCCCGCTGGGCGGGTTCAAATTTCGCTGAAGCACAAAGTCGTTAGGCAACGCAGTCAATCGGAACAGCCGGCGAACACGGGCGATCTCAAAATCTGTCACTTCTCTACTGCCCACTCACCCCCCTCCCTCTCCCCCACTTTGAGAAGGACTCAGGACTACCACCAATCAAGCCCAGACACTTTGGCTAGACAGCTACCCCCCTCGCCTCACTTGACCGTGTCATCACCCCTCCAGTGCCACTAGCCGCTGGGGGGCTGGCGATTGCATCAGCAGTCAAAATAGCTACCCACCCCCCACTCCCACCCCCCACTCCCTCCCCCCTCTCTGCGCTATTCACCTCTTATTGTTTTCACCTCTCTTACTGATTTCGCTGGCCAGTCATTGAGAGACTTTCACATGTTGTGCAAGAAACAGTTTCCTCTCAGATAAAACTGGTAATTGACCCCGGGTAAGAAGGTCAGTGTCTCTAAACTGGGACAGGCAGCTGTGTTCAGATTGCAAGTTCCGGTCATTGCCCCAGGTCTCAAGGCCGACCAGCTATTACAATGCATCTGCCTTTGATCTGATCTGACCGCCCATCGATCTGATCTGACCGCCCATCGATCTGATCTGACCGCCCATCGATCTGACCTGACCACCCATCGATCTGATCTGACCGCCCATCGATCTGACCTGACCGCCCATCGATCTGACCTGACCGCCCATCGATCTGACCTGACCGCCCATCGATCTGACCTGACCGCCCATCGATCTGACCTGACCGCCCATCGATCTGACCTGACCGCCCATCGATCTGATCTGACCGCCCATCGATCTGACCTGACCGCCCATCGATCTGATCTGACCGCCCATCGATCTGACCTGACCGCCCATCGATCTGACCTGACCGCCCATCGATCTGATCTGACCGCCCATCGATCTGATCTGACCGCCCATCGATCTGATCTGACCGCCCATCGATCTGACCTGACCGCCCATCGATCTGACCTGACCGCCCATCGATCTGACCTGACCGCCCATCGATCTGATCTGACCGCCCATCGATCTGACCTGACCGCCCATCGATCTGACCTGACCGCCCATCGATCTGATCTGACCGCCCATCGATCTGATCTGACCGCCCATCGATCTGACCTGACCGCCCATAGATCTGATCTGACCGCCCATCGATCTGATCTGACCGCCCATCGATCTGACCTGACCGCCCATTGATCTGATCTGACCGCCCATCGATCTGACCTGACCGCCCATCGATCTGACCTGACCGCCCATCGATCTGACCTGACCGCCCATCGATCTGACCTGACCGCCCATCGATCTGATCTGACCGCCCATCGATCTGACCTGACCGCCCATCGATCTGACCTGACCGCCCATTGATCTGACCTGACCGCCCATTGATCTGATCTGACCGCCCATCGATCTGACCTGACCGCCCATTGATCTGATCTGACCGCCCATCGATCTGACCTGACCGCCCATCGATCTGATCTGACCGCCCATCGATCTGACCTGACCGCCCATTGATCTGACCTGACCGCCCATCGATCTGACCTGACCGCCCATCGATCTGATCTGACCGCCCATCGATCTGACCTGACCGCCCATCGATCTGATCTGACCGCCCATCGATCTGACCTGACCGCCCATCGATCTGACCTGACCGCCCATCGATCTGATCTGACCGCCCATCGATCTGACCTGACCGCCCATCGATCTGACCTGACCGCCCATCGATCTGATCTGACCGCCCATCGATCTGATCTGACCGCCCATCGATCTGATCTGACCGCCCATCGATCTGATCTGACCGCCCATCGATCTGATCTGACCGCCCATCGATCTGATCTGACCGCCCATCGATCTGATCTGACCGCCCATCGATCTGATCTGACCGCCCATCGATCTGACCTGACCGCCCATCGATCTGATCTGACCGCCCATCGATCTGATCCGACCGCCCATCGATCTGACCTGACCGCCCATCGATCTGATCTGACCGCCCATCGATCTGACCTGACCGCCCATCGATCTGATCTGACCGCCCATCGATCTGACCTGACCGCCCATCGATCTGACCTGACCGCCCATCGATCTGATCTGACCGCCCATCGATCTGACCTGACCGCCCATCGATCTGACCTGACCGCCCATCGATCTGATCTGACCGCCCATCGATCTGATCTGACCGCCCATCGATCTGATCTGACCGCCCATCGATCTGATCTGACCGCCCATCGATCTGATCTGACCGCCCATCGATCTGATCTGACCGCCCATCGATCTGATCTGACCGCCCATCGATCTGATCTGACCGCCCATCGATCTGATCTGACCGCCCATCGATCTGACCTGACCGCCCATCGATCTGATCTGACCGCCCATCGATCTGATCTGACCGCCCATCGATCTGACCTGACCGCCCATCGATCTGACCTGACCGCCCATCGATCTGATCTGACCGCCCATCGATCTGATCTGACCGCCCATCGATCTGACCTGACCGCCCATCGATCTGATCTGACCGCCCATCGATCTGATCTGACCGCCCATCGATCTGACCTGACCGCCCATCCTGAGCAAACATATTTCCCCTCTATATTTTCCTTTGATGTGCGAACTATGTACCACTGATCCAGTTTCTGTGAAATGTATAGGTCACTGACCGCAGGGAAACTCACTGAGATGGTTTTCTAAATTATGTTAACACCAGCTTTGCTGACCAACACAGTACAAGTAGTGACAGTACTACTGCTGTCAACTATTTCCCTTCAACTAAGGAAGTAAAAAAAACAATCCAATATAATTTATGTAATAAAGAAGAAAATACAGAGCTTCAACAATAGGATAAGGGATGCAACTCTGCAACTCTTCTCAATCAAAAGCATAAAGATCACCTGTAAACAATTCTAGGATCAGGAAATCTGAAAATCTTTTTGTTTTCATTAGGAAATATAAATGAAATATAATGCTTTTGATTATTTATGACTAAAGCTGTGATAAATTTAGCTGGTACATTATGTGCAACTTTCATACTTCTGCTTAATCTAACAGTAACATTAACAACACACACATAAAGAAAACGAAAAAAACCCAAGAAAGCAACTTAGAAAAACTTTTGTAGTCAGCATTTTACACTTTTTTTCCACACAACAAAAAACATAATTAAAAAAAGCCCATTTTGCTGATTTACTTCCTTTTTAAAAAAAAGTGTGTGTGTGTGTTTATGTGGTAAGTAAAGTTCCATAGTAAATTACTTTGTAAATTGTGTGGTAGGGGGTACATAAAGGGGGTAACTTTTAGTGAGGTTTAATGTGTGATTGTGTGACAGGGTGTGAATGTTGTTTTGATTTCTTGTTTCTTTATGGCGGCTTTTATTTTTAATTCATTATTATAACAAGGTTAATTATCATTATATTAAAACACAACATTTTTGTCATCAAGTCTTGTGTGTGTTTGTGGTAGTTATTAGTAGTGCAAATCCACATGTATGAATGTATGTTTTTGTGTGTATGTGCTTAGTACGGGACAAGCCGCTGAGGTGGTCACAAACATCCGGGCCGGTTGGGATTTTGGGGGGCCGGTTCAATTTTTGACTTACCCCCCCTCGCCAGTAGCAAAAAAAGTTTAGTACACCCCTGCACACTATGCCCAGCCATGGTGAAAGGGAGACAACTTACGCAATAGATGCCTGATACATGTAGTATCCAATCTTGAAAGGGGATATAATGATAGGAACAAAGACCTTGCTGAAAGTGTCTGTCATTTTGTCCACATCTTGTGTCATTC
The DNA here is from genome assembly GCF_037325665.1 of Littorina saxatilis. NCBI lineage: Eukaryota > Metazoa > Mollusca > Gastropoda > Littorinimorpha > Littorinidae > Littorina > Littorina saxatilis. The sequence goes on from NC_090261.1 coordinate 2,178,532, forward strand.
GCTGATCCCTGAAAAAGTGAAAAGAAAAAAATACATGACTGACTGACGCATGGTTTCAACATCACACTACATTGTTCTCATAAGTCATTCCACACGATAAACATATCTAATGTTTTCACATTATCAATCGTGTAATACTTCTCAGGCCATGTGTCTTAATATTCTATTTCATCGTTATCTCATCTTTTTTTGTTTGTTTATTTGTTGCTTAACGTCCAGCCGACTACGCAGAGCCATATCAGGACGAGGAAGGGGGGGATGAAGGCCGGGGGCCACTTGTCAAGCGATTCCTGTTTACAAATGCACTAACCCATTACTTGTGTCCCAGCAGGCTTTAGTAAAACTAAATTAATACCTACTGGAAGATTACCAGTTTCCAGTATGTTAAAATAGGCTTAACCTATCTACTGCTGGACTTACATCAGAACACTAACAGATTAAACTATACATGAATCGCGAGACAAGCGGCAAGAGAAGAGATTTTTGGAAAAAATACAGGTGAATGAGCAAGAAGGCAGAAAAAAGAAAAGAATTCATGAAGAAAAAGAGAGCATGACAGGAAAGAGGAACCAAAAATCTACCTAACAGCAAACTAGAAAGCTCCTGCGGTTCCAAAAACAGGAGGGGCCTTTAATTTCATAACCGCAGTGCCCCACTGCGGGAGTTATCTCATCTAATTACCTCAGCTGTTGGCAACAAATAAAGTACAATCCCTAAACTTAAAAAAAGTAATCAAAATAAAAAGCAGTAATGAAGTAAAGAAAAAGAGAAAACAAAGCAAATAATCAAAATGCATCTTAAAATAAAAATGGTCACTCGATCATACACATAGGAATGTATAAAACTATTGTTCTGATGTCACCAGCAGGGATCGCGTTTACCAGTAATTTCCGGTATTTTACTGATTGAGATTCGCCAATACCGATAAAAATATGGGTGCTCGGTCAGACGTACCGATTGCTAATTGGTTTGACCGGGGAATAAAATAAAGAGTGGAAAAAATCCTTTAAAAGAATCCATAGTCTGTACAAGAGAGAGAGAGAGAGAGAGAGAGAGAGAGAGAGAGAGAGAGAGAGAGAGAGAGAGAGAGAGAGAGAGAGAGAGAGAGAGAGAGAGAGAGAGAGAGAGACAGTTGCATGGTTTGTTGTGACAGGTGTCATGTTGATACAATGTTGCCATTGTCTCATGGAAAACAAATTGATGAGGCTTGGTGTCACAAGGTCGTGTTAACGAAACGTAAAAAATGACGTCAAAATAACAGCAGGATGCTGAAGCCGACATGCGATCATACTGGAAAATCACGTCCGCACACCAGCTCCACTCTTTGCTCACATATTTGAGCCCAGTACTATCATAACCATGAAGCAAAGATCATTGCTGTCGTTTCTGCCTCCAAGAGGTCAGAAAAGGCCCTTGTCAGACACTGAAACTGAAAGTGCTTCACGGCCCAGTAAGTTAACTGCCTGATGATGCTACGCTGGCATAGCAAGTCACTTGCCGACTTGGTGATTTTGACATTGGCTCTGCGCGCAGGGCCGGATCTGGGGGGGGGGGGGGGGGGGGGGGGGGGGGGGTTCCGGACCCCCCCCCCCCCCCCCCCCCCCCTGGCCATTCGATGTACCTCTCAGAGAAAAAAAAAGTGGACTTTTTAAGCTCTTCCCCCAACTCCCTTAGTTTATTTGGTCTTCTAAAACTATTTCAAATTATGAACAACATCTAGTCGACAACGGCCTGCCCTCCCCGTTATAAGTCCATCATCATAGGCGACAAGTCAATCAATAAATCAAACAATATGAGGCTTATATATCTCGCGTATTCCGTGGGTACAGTTCTAAGCGCAGGGATTTTTTTTATTTATTATTTTTTTTTTTTTATGCAATTTTATATCGCGCACATATTCAAGGCGCAGGGATTTATTTATCAAGTCAAGTCAAGTCACACGCTACACTATCACTAGTATTAATAGTATTAGAGAACCGATTGCAACAAGATATCATCTGCGCTATCGGGGAACCGATGTTTCGGAAAGGGACTGTACTGCACACTGTGAGATCATTGAGTGCTCGCCCCTATACCTTTCCCACTTCCTCGTGTTTTCTTACTGTTGAAAATGTGTAATTTTGATTCCCAGTCGCAAGGAAAGACCAAACAAGTCGCG
>NC_090261.1:2185689-2244822 GCF_037325665.1 Littorina saxatilis
CTGTCTGTCTGTTCGCGATGCACGGCCAAAGTTCTCGGTGGATCTTTTTCAAATTTGGACACCGTATTCAGCTACACCCCGGACACAACCTCATCGATGAGATATTTTAACACGTGCTCTCAGCGCGCAGCGCTGTACCAATTTTTTGGGTTTTTTTGTTTGTTGTTGTCGGGATCCACTACCAGTAACTCTTCCTTATCTTCTCCAGTGTTTTCAGCCGCGATTATCTCCCTTCCTCCGTGTGGCGTCAATCCATATTCCCGTTACTACGTTACTATTTTTAGAAGGTCACTGCACGTTACTATTTTTAGAAGGTCTCCAGTGTTTTGCGCGTTCATCTCCTTTCCTTCGTGCGCCGGCAAAGCCGGCGTACACCCGGCAAAGCCGGGTCCCAGGCACAGCCTGGTATTCGGCTCTACTTCTTCCCGGCGAAGCGGGTAATCATCTAGTATATATATATACGACTTGTGTCTGTCTGTGTGTGTGTGGGTGTGTGTGTGTGTGTGTGTGTGTGTGTGTGTGTGTGTGTGTTCGCGATGCACGGCCAAAGTTCTCGATGGATCTGCTTCAAATTTGGTGGGCATATTCAGGTACACCCCGGACACAATCTGGTCGATGAAAATTTTCAACACGTGCTCTCAGCGCGCAGCGCTGAACCGATTTTGGTTTTTCTGTTCATCCATTCCCAGTAACTCTTCCTTATCTTCTCCAGTGTTTTGCGTTTATCTCCCTTCCTTTGTGTGGCATCAATCCATATTCCCGTTACTATTTTTAGAAGGTCACTGTCCACAACGCTCCTTATCTTCTCCAGTGTTTTGCGCATTTATCTCCCTTCTTTCGTGTGGCGTCAATCGCGTACGGTGCGCCACTCTACGGCTCTACTTCTTCCCGGCGAAGCCGGCTACCCGGCGAAGCGGGTATTCATCTAGTATATATATATAGCTACTTAAAAAAACATTATTAACAACTGGTTGATACACCAACATCCTTCATTCAAGGTGAAGGTCCAAACTACAAAATTCAATTCCTACGATCCTTATGCCTGACACTTCATGTACCAACAGAATCTTTTTTAATCTGTTGTACCCAGTGTTGCAGGATGTTTTCATAAATAATGTGTACTATTAAACTTAAGTTATCATTAATTCACACATCCTGACCACTTAACGCACACGCACTGACATGCCTTTAACATGCATGCAACCTCTTATCATTTAATGATTTATGTACGAGAAATGTATAAAGTTTATCCCTGTCTATCCTCAGCATACTCAGAATGTTGATCTTCGTTCATGTCACAACAGGTGAAAAAGATAAGTTACATAATCACTGATCACCGTCTTACCACACATTCAAGATTTGACAGCTGATGTAATTGATGTTCAAACTAAATGAAGACCGCACGATAAAGTAACTGCACACATTACAAATGACTGAAGTAAACATTGTTCCCATATCCCCTACTTTGAAACAGAGACACATAAGGCAAAAAAAAAAATTAGGTGTGGTTAAGGTAACATAGCCAAACAAAATAGGGTAGGAAGGTACGTAGGCAATCATTTTTTTTTTTTTAACTTTTTTTTCTAATGTGTACAAATTAAACCTACTTGACAGGGAAATAAGTGTGCGACTTGAGCGCTTTCGCTTTCATTGTGTTTTCTGCACTCTGTTTTTTTTTTATTGTTTTTTTTTACAAATGTAATAAAAAGTTATAGGGTCGGCCCCTAAAAATAGGGTAGGTCGGGTTACTGTAACCACACCTATTTTTTTTTAGGCCTAACATTTACTAGCTTGTTTTAAATGTCATGAGTCCCTTAGCACCCCCCCCCCCCCCCCCTTCCCCAAACCAAAAAAAGGAAGAAGCTTGTTTCTGATGACAAGGTAACAAATTTTAGGATCGGTTCATGACAGGTCAATTACTTTTTTTTTGTAGTGCAATTAGTTTTTATATTTAGTCAAGTTTTGACTAAATATTTTAACATCGAGGGGGAATCGAAACGAGGGTCGTGGTGTATGTGCGTGTGTGCGTGCGTGTGTGTGTGTGTGTGTGTAGAGCGATTCAGACTAAACTACTGAACCGATCTTTATGAAATTTGACATGAGAGTTCCTGGGTATGAAATCCCCGAACGTTTTTTTCATTTTTTTGATAAATGTCTTTGATGACGTCATATCCGGCTTTTCGTGAAAGTTGAGGCGGCACTGTCACGCCCTCATTTTTCAACCAAATTGGTTCAAATTTTGGTCAAGTAATCTTCGACGAAGCCCGGGGTTCGGTATTGCATTTCAGCTTGGTGGCTTAAAAATTAATTAATGACTTTGGTCATTAAAAATCTGAAAATTGTAAAAAAAAATAAAAATTTATAAAACGATCCAAATTTACGTTTATCTTATTCTCCATCATTTGCTGATTCCAAAAACATATAAATATGTTATATTCGGATTAAAAACAAGCTCTGACAATTAAATATATACAAATTATTATCAAAATTAAATTGTCCAAATCAATTTAAAAACACTTTCATCTTATTCCTTGTCGGTTCCTGATTCCAAAAACATATAGATATGATATGTTTGGATTAAAAACACGCTCAGAAAGTTAAAACAAAGAGAGGTACAGAAAAGCGTGCTATCCTTCTTAGCGCAACTACTACCCCGCTCTTCTTGTCAATTTCACTGCCTTTGCCATGAGCGATGGCCTGACGATGCTACGAGTAAAATGGCATTGCGTTCAGTTTCATTCTGTGAGTTCGACAGCTACTTGACTAAATATTGTATTTTCGCCTTACGCGACTTGTATTATTTACACACGTGCATGCAGCTTTCCCATCAACCAGAAATGGTGCAAGCTGTGTCCCCTGGATGTAAGAGAAGAGTAACTTTTAAGTCTGCAAAATCGAGTTTTGTGATTTTTGATCATTCTTTTTTTTGGAAGGGTCAAAGAAGTTCTAGGGTTGCATGGGAAGAAATGATTAATAGGGTCAGTCATGGAGTTGGAAACATTGACTTTTTGTGCCTTATCTCCAAGACACCCGGGCCACTTTCTTTCAGAAGAATTTTAATTTTGACAGACCAATTATGTCATCAGAAAGGCCCGTCAAGGTTCCCCTACACGGACTGCAAGGTAGCAACCTGCATGTCAGCAGCAGAAACAGTGGGAGGCTGGCTGGCTGCCCCTCCACCCCCCATAAATGCTGTGTTTTGACACAACGAGACTGCATGATCGTCCATAATATTTACATCAGAACCTAGGTCTGACAATGAAACATTAATCCAGTGTCAACCTCGATCAGTCCCCGTCTGGTAAATGTAAGATGAAAGAAAAATCGAAGCTAACAATGTCATGCAAGTGATGCATAAATAATAACAGAGTGTACAAGTTTGCTTACTGTGCATGAACCATAGCGGCAGTAGCGGCACAAGCTCCGTATAGTGTCGTCTGCTCACCACGAGCACGCGAGTTAAAATGAGACATGTGCGATCAGTGCCCTTGGAGAAAACACACAAAACTGGAACGAAACCGAAACAAATCAGTACAAAAATGGCTCCAGGTTCGCATTTTAACTCGACTCTATTAATCGTCTTTATATGGAACAGTTTAGCAATATTATAATGAGTCCTCCTCCAAAGACTTCCTTTATTTTAATCCTTTGACTTTGTTTTTTAACACAACCTGCTTGACTAAAGAGTGGTGTCCCTTAGTTGTTGTCTGCTCGAGTTGAATGGAACTGCAGACTTCCTTGCACTTGCAGTACTCTACCTGAACTGAGAGCAGGATCAAGTAAACTAATCAGACACCATGTCTCAAGCTAGTGACGAGGAAGAGGATTATATGTCGGATGCCTTCTTGTTGAAGTGGTAAGAAAAAGAAATAGTCGATGATGACGATCCTGACTGGTTACTGGATGGAGTGCAACTCCATGAAACAAAAAAGGACTTGTTGCAACTATACACAAATTAAATAATCCGATCATTATAATCGTCATTAAATTGAATGATAATTTTGTATGAAATCATGACGCGTTTGTCCCAATGTCAGTGAACTGGCATGTTGAGGAGAATATGTGTGTTGTTACATATAAAGTTATAGGCCCTAGCTATTGAAATCTCACCTCGTTCTAAACAAAGCCACTTCAAAAGGCGTCCCACATTAATAAGGGGTAGCCTAGTCATTTCTTAGATTACCTTTTAGTAATAAAACATTTCAACTAAAACGTAATTAAATAAGCCGCCCCGGCCCGTCCTTTTTTTTATGTCGTCGCTGGGACCTCTCTTCATCCCTGAAGTGGCAGTAATGGTCCTTGTGGACTTTGGCTACCAACCGGAAGAAGAACCATCTAGAAATAGATATCTCAGTTTTGGTTCAGACCGTTCACATAGTAAACCTCTAAATTGGAGTGGACATGCAAATTGATTATTGCTATTTTTGGCTTACTTATACATGCGAGTAATGAAACTGTGTGCAGTGAGGACAAAAGACCAGGATTGGTGCATTCATCACGGACAGCAAAAGAGATTGAGCGAGAAAAGAAACAACTGGAATTCAACCAGAAACACAAGTTGAAGCCCAAGAAAGTGCTGGAGCAAGAAAAACGGACAGAAGGTTTATCAACTGCCATTTCTACCGACAACAAAGGCTTCTCGCTCATGCAAAAAATGGGATACAAGCCTGGTATGGTGCTTGGAAAAAGGGGTAAGTCATAACTTGTTCACCCTAATTACTATTACATTAGCTAGTGTGTGAAGCCTCGTCTCAACCAAGAATTGTCAGTCATGTTGCTGATTTTGTTACTCATTTAAACCCAGAACAGTTACCTTTAAAGGAAGGTGCCATGTACTGTTCAGGCAAATGACCTTGGTTCAGTGCATTTAAGTTACCAAGATGAAATATAACTTTCAACCTTTGACTCAGATTCTGCTGAAAATATTAATTTTCAAGTTTCAACGAATAAAATCAGTTTAGGTAGTGTAAGGATGTGAACAGGCCTGACTATAGCACATTGAACCATTCTCTTTTCCTTTTTTGACAGCAATATTCTAAATGTCGTAATTGTTATCTGTACATTGTTTTTGAAAATCATGCAGGCAACAAAATAATTTAATTTACTTTTTTGTATGTACACAATTTCTCTTTTCTGCTATAGTATTGTAGTCTTGTGTAATGATTTACAGGTTCAGGCCGGGCAGAGCCAGTGCCCATTGAGGTGAAGACTGGCCGGGGAGGATTGGGGAAAGCGGCCGATACAAAGAGGAAGGTGGAGGAGAGGCAGGCAATGAGAACCAGCATGGCAGTCAAACGTCAGCGCTGGGAAGTCAAACAGAAGGAATCGTTCGTGCAACATATGAGTCATCGCTTTGCCAGCAAAACTGTGGAGAAGGATTTACATACCAGTCAGAAAGCTTGCTACCAGCTAGACTCTGAAAGTGTGAGTGTTCTGGCAAAATCAGGTTTTCCTGCCTGCAAAGTGAAAGTGCTAAACTTTGTTTTGTATGTGGTATATTATATATGACCCTGTGAATGAAAATCAGAGAACAAATTCGGTTTGAATGCTCTATGGCAGTTTGTGAATGACTATATTCATGGTTTTCTGCTTTGTATGAAACTGGTGTTACATCCCTATAAAGAATATTCACTGGTATTGTTACTTGTTTTATGTACTGTTTGCATTTTAAAGACATTTTTGGTAGTGTTAAATTTAGTGTGCAAGAGATAATTTTCTCAGACCTTGATAAACCAATGATTACATTTTCAGGGTCATACGGCCCCAGTGGAGGCTTTTCATTGGCCACCCAACTGGAAGACGCTGACTGAAGGAAGGAGGGAGGAAGAGGAGGATGAGGAAGATGCAGCTGAACAAGATCTGGAGGAAGAGGAAGAAGATGAGGGGGAAACACTATCTGTAAGTGAATAAACTTTCACTGACCGGCCTCGTTACTTGCTGGACTGCAATTAGACGGAATTAAAGCACAACATATCCAGTGTTGTTCCCAGGCCTCCGTAATTCAGTCTTTTCTCCTTTTTTCCAGGATGAAGAGAAACTAGAGATGGTCACTCAGTACCTCAGAACAACATATCACTTCTGTATCTGGTGTGGTACCAAGTATGACGGTGAGAAATGTCTATTAAAAAAAAAAAAAATGGATTCACAGTATTTGAAAGAGCTTTTGTTCGTAAAAATCATTTATCTGCTTTTTGCTGAGTAATGTGTAATTTTCTCTGATAGCATGATAGTGATGGATTGTGCAGTTTAATATTCAAGTGTTTAAAACAGATTGTGCAGTTTAATATTCAAGTGCATGTTTAAAACAGATTGTGCAGTTTAATATTCAAGTGATTAAAAGTCTGTTTTGATTTCATCTCTGTTCAGATTCTGATGATCTACAAAGCAATTGCCCAGGGGACACAGCTGATGCTCATGACTGATGAAACTTGCCTGCTTTTAGATGTATGGCTGACTTATGCTTGTGGTATTTGTGTGTGAAAACATGTATGTGTGCATGGTATTGATGTGTGTGTGTGTGTGTGTGGCATCAGTGTGTTTGTACAGGGGAGAAAGCAAGCATGTATGAGAGAGTGTGAGAGACGGTATGGTTGTAGGATATTTGATGAGCATGCATTGTAAACTAGAGAGAGAGAGAATGGGTGTCAAAACAATGGACAACTTAAATAAAACAATGTTTATTGTTGTTGCTCAGTCTTTGACTTTTCTGTCAGCTCTGTGACCTAACAATCCCGTTAGCCTTGTTGATATTTGCACCTTTAGGTTGAGTATCTATGGTGGTGGTGGGGGGAGGGGGGGGGGGGGTGTCTGTTATAATCTGTAAATACCAGAAAAACGTTCTGAGCTAGGATAATTGTGTATGTTTGTTCTGTGATTTGAGACACCTAACAAACTTCTACAATCAAAGGGAATGGGTATAACTTCAGACAAATAGGACACAACAGAAAATAAGTAAAATCCTTGATAGACCAGTCTGCATCCAGCTGCAGCATATATTTTCATTGTTCACACGTTTCAACTTTCAACATCATGCAACTTGTACATCAAAATGCACAACTGTTCATCAGTCACTCAGTATCACTTCTTCATTCTATATCTACTTGAATACTACATATGATTAAATGCACATACAGTAAAACCTGTCTCTAAAGGACACCCTTGGGATATGGTAATGGTGTCCCAATTAGACAGGTGTCCTTTCTTCACAGGTGGAGGGGCCGGGGCAATATTTTACAAAGAGCACATGAGACTCACTGAAAATGTGAGTAAACAAATGATACATGTAGCAAACAACAACAACAACAACAACATCCCCCACCCTCCACCTACCCCGTTCGCTACACACACTGTGCATTCAAACTTACGCAAGTCGGACGTCACAAAGCTAAAAATAGCTGACTCTTCATCGGTGGTTCAACGGGAAATTCCAATTTTTTCAAGGCAGCGACACGCTGCTCTAAAGTCAACGCTTTTCTTTTTCCTGCTGGAGATTCCATTTTCAAACACAGTACTGTTGCTTTTGGTTGTGACTGTATCCACAATGCGGAAAAGCGAAAGTGAGCGAAGCGAAAGTGAGTCTCCATCTAAACAAGCCACTGACTGGTCAGAGAAGGGACAGGACAACCAATCAACAACCAGTTGTGCTACGGCTGCCGAGCACTGACTTGAATAACAGTCGAGTTTTCGAAGTTGCGTTTTCATGTACGTAGTGTCCGTTTGTGACAGTGTTTACACTTCCTACGGTCCGAAAAATCGTGTCCGCGTCCGTAAGTGGCAGGTGTCCGTCCGTTAAAGGTTATTTATTGTTGAAATCGTGTTCGTTCCATGATAAACTGTCCGTATGTAGCAGGTGGCCGTTACAACAAGGGTCCGCTAGACTCAGGTTTTACTGTAATACAAGTCTGGGTTAACAGATGACATAGATTAAAAGAAGCAAAAATAAAGACTTCTAATAAAACTATACATCTTGCAGCTCTGCTTCGATTCCTTCTGATGATACTCTGTTCTGCAATGCCTTCTTCAGCTGTTTTTGTTTTATTCTCTCTTGGGCCACTGCATAGCGACAGTAAAACCTGCACACACATAACATGTGAACAATCTGTAATATTGAAATACACAATGTCAGTCTACAGACAAAGAAAGAAAACAAAGCAGAGGTTTAGAATACAATGTAGGGATACATTTCAATGAACTGAAAACCTGTCGGATCGCATCTGACACAAAAGCTGAGATTTGGTCTTTTCTATTGTCACACTGAAGCCTACAGTGTCACAATTAACACATGTCATAATTATACCGTAGCTAAACAGTCACTAGAGCTAAGCTATAACATGTATACATACATCATTTCAGACTGTAAACAAGAAGGACAATGGTTTTGTGTTAAAATACACACACACATGATGTTTGCCACACTTGCAGCTATAGGGAGGACGTCAGCAGGATTTGTTTATCTCACACAAACTTAGTACTGACTATTCCCCATTCCTCCAAAGTGCTGCTGATCGAACTTTGGACCATGTATTCACCCTTTGGGTTCTTATTTGTGATGAGAAATGGTATTTTGACTTTGAAGTCAGCTTCAAAGCAAAATCTTTATTTTCGTATTCAAGGGACGTAACCGCTCCGTGCATTTTCTGACTTTTCGAATAAATCGAATTTGGGGTAAAATCGATCGAATTACATCACAAATCTGCTTCAGTTGCAAGATCTTGACATGCTTTTCACCCTCTAGATAATTGTACCACTTGAAATATGCGGAGAAACATTCAGTCTGAAGTTAATTCTGGCTGACGCCTGGCTGACGTCCTCCCGATAGTTGCATGTGTTTGCCACTGCATGGACCTAGCTGGGTTTATACACATTTTTCTGTGAGCCAAAAAGGCGGGACAGTGCAGGGTTTGTCAGTTGTCAGTCATCACAAGATGTCGGTTGTCATGTATGGGTCATGGAAACACTAACACTTTCAGTTTAGCCTAGTTGTGAGGCAGCCAAGTGACTCATGATGTGTGACATGTCAGTCAAGATGTGGAGCACACTGACACACTGACTGTGGACATGACGACATGACGTTCCGATCTTGATGAATCAGTCAAAGGACCTGTGCAATGCCGCCCACTCTTGCCCAGATTCTGACCACTAAACTGGTAAATGCTGCAACAACATATTGTGTGTTGTATGTTTGTCCTCATGTGTACAGTAGAAAATGACAGTTAAATTACTCCTTCTTCTTCTTCGTTCATGGGCTTAGACTCCCACGTTCACTCATGTTTTTAGCACGAGTGGATTTGTACGTGTATGACCGTTTTTACCCCGCCATTCAGGCAGCATATGCCGATTTCAGGGGAGTTAAATTACTGTGTACAGTACACTGTAGCTGCATGAAACAGACCTACAACTATAAGCTACAACTGGGTGGCGAAACAAACTTTGTTTTGACAAACTGCAGCTTAACCTTGAGGTGTCACCATGCTATGCACAACACGAGCAAGGTCACAGCACTTCCTGGCAGCCTCCCAAAATGAGTCAAACAAATGCACCTTTCTCACGTTAAAAGAAAACAAAAAAGAAAGAAAAAAAAGAAAAAGACAACAGTATTAAATGAGGGAAAATAATCGTTCCACATTTGTTTAAGTGAGAAAAAAAGATAATGTCCTATAACTGCTTTCATCGTGCATTACACAATCTGACCTTTTCATTACAAGTACATCTCTCTTTACTTTCCACACATTTTTTTTTATGGCAGGAAAAAGATAGGAATATTTGTACTTCTTCATTTGACACCAAATGCAAACGACTCACCAAGTTCCTGTGGTAATTAACAGATAGCTTCCAAATCCAGCATTTGTTGATCGGCGAACATTACCTGAAACAGAAATAAACTCGGGTCTTTGAAAGAGCAGAAGTCAGTTAAACTGTGTCAATTGGCCACATCATGTTATCAATTCATATCAACATTTAACCTCAAATAAATACCCTCTATGACTTGAGTCTTGACACTGAAGTGATTTTCCATCGATATAAATTGTTTTTAACTCCATGGGTGACATCGACAGCTGAAAAAGAAACTACCCAATCTTTGTTGCTTTACCAAATTACATTAGACTGCATGCAGTGTTAAAACTTAAACAAGAAAAGCCATACCGTTACACGTCATTGTCTCAAGTACATGATACGTATCTTTAGATAAATCTGCTTCAGAGCAAAGGCTGTACAGTGGGACCCAATTTTTAAGACCTCCACAAATCTGAGAAAATTGGGTCTTGAAAAGGAGGGAGTTTTAAGTTAAAATGGAGTGAACAATATGACGTCATTAATCATCATAACAATTCATGACACTGTATGTCACGTGCCGTCATTCCATTCTTTCCATAAGCTTACCATCCCGAAGAAGGCAGTAACGTGCCAAAATATTGATTATAATTATAATAGATATAAACGTACCTAACCTGGTTACTGGTGTGTTTTCTTTTTAGTTAAAATGGAGGTAAGTTTACAGAGGTTATGAACAGAAAGTCTGAGAAAACAATTAAGGTCCTTAAAAAGGAGGGAGTCTTAAGTAAGGGGGTCTTAAAAGGGGGGTTCTACTGTGCGCGCTTCACGTGACCACTGTCTTCAAATGATGACTGACTTGTCCTGAAGAAGTAAGCCATGCCGAAACCCATGCCGCCAAGGATGCCAGTGAGAAATGCACGACGCACGCATGGGATGTTGCCTGGGTGTGTCGCAAACTCCTTCCATCGGTTCTGGTGAAGAAAAGAAAATGCTAAATTAGAAAGACTAAAACAGGTTGTTCTAGAGAACAAACATATATTCAATCACAAGAATCTTTAACGTGGAATATCAGGCCATGGAGTACTAGGCTTTGCATGTTTACTCATGTGCAAGTTTTGCTGTACGTTTTTACCAACACGGCATTTAATAATCAGTTCAAAGTCTCTCGTGTCACTTGCTTTGTATTGAAAATAGCATAGGCCTTTACAGTCAACATATTCAGTAACGAGTCACTTCAAGAGCCAGTCCTAAAGCAGAATAAGCTTTGAATTTCTTCTTGAATGGTCGAGATGCATTTCAGTTTTCATTTCTCTGTCGTTCATCTACTTCAAAAGTTATAGTGGCACGTTTGTTTCTCACCTCTCCAACATCTGCAGCCCCAGGATCAGTCATTTTAAATGAGTGTGTCAAGCAGAAAGTCTCTCTGTGCTTCAAAATGACATTGTTTTCCTCTTGACAGGTGCCCTCTTGTGTCCCCTTGTGTAAAGATACCAAAGTCGAAAGTAGGAACAGACGCTTGATTTGATTGGACAATTCATTGTCACGTAAACTCTGATTGGATAATCGACGACCGGAACAAGGTGTCTGCGCCCATAATCGCATTTCCGGAGTATGCTTCTTCTTTGGTAGTGGTACGCTTACCAACATCCCTTTATTTTAAAGTTCGCACTGGCAATACACACTCGGAGTGTATACAAGATTCTGCTTTTAAGTGTTGAGCTAACGATGGCTTGTATCGCCATGCAAATTATGTCGATATGTTGTTGCATTCTTTCAGGTTGGCGATAGCTACAAAAAGGCATAATCAACAGAGGATTCGCCTTGAAATATTAATATAGTGTACGTAGTCCATCATAGACTGATCTTGAATCAGTGTTTTCCAGACGCAGTTACAGACACTGAGACACCATATAGTTATCCAGTTTCTAGTACAATACTAGTGTTAGTTGTTAGAATGTTACTGTCATTAACCCCGTATCCATCCCACACCATCATTTGCTTTTTTATCAATTGTTTCTGTTTTGTCTGTTATACTTATAGGATTAACCAGTTGACTGATCAGGAACATCCCTGCACTATATCTACAGTGAATCACTGGAGAACAGGGATCGAGAGAAAGACACAAAGTGAAACTACAGATTGCTATGACTGTGAAATCTATCCATGACCGGTCACCCAGCATGGAAAGTTCAGACTTTGACCCTATGCTTAATGCCCAGCAGCCACAGCAGGCAGAAGACATGGTTTCCTTTAATCACGATCACACAGCTGATGGTGCCAAGTCTGCCGTGCCTGCAGCAGCACCTGAAGATAAGGAGAGCGTGCGACAAGTGATGCTGGAAAGATTGTCTGTGACTAGCGCTCACTTTGCTCACCTGCAGCGTGACTCACCAGACCTCACCCAGCAAGAGAAAATTGACATTGCTGCCGCCGTCCTTGAGGATAACCCTGCCACTTTTCTCTCCAGGTAGAAATGAGTGTTAGACTCATGTATATAATATGAACCAAGGAAAATGGTGTAGATGTGTGTCTACAGTGTGCGCAAGAGTAATTAATCCCAGTGACAGCACAGGTAGAAGCTTGTTTGTTTTAGGGAAGGGAATGAAGAGAAATGGCTAAATGGACGTATTTTTAATTTAATGTCAGTTTCAGTTTTTGTTAAATGTGGTTTTACAACAAGAAATGCAGAAAGGTCAGCATCTTATTTGCAGTTAACCTTCACCGTACTTCCTGGGTCGTGGACGACCCAGAGCCTCACAAATGAGTCTGTGTCTCTAAAACTATTGAGAGTTTTGGATTGAGACTTTATGTAATCTTTAAACACCATAGAACTGTCCTATCGACCAATTTTTAAAGGATTATCTTTGTAAACAAACAATTAAACAATGACGTTATTTTAACGACACAGTCCGGATGTTGTGGGTCGTGCACGACCCATATGGAATTAAAGTAGGCATTTTACTGTGTTAATCCCTATTCGGATGGCGTGGGTCGTGTACGACCCATACTTTTTACGTTGAATCCTTCTTTAGAAAGTATGGGTCGTACACGACCCACATCATCCGGACTGTGTTGTCCAAAGCGTGATCCGGTGAAGGTTAAAGATGACAGGTACATTTCTGTACGTGAGCAAAATGCCAACAAATCCCAACAATTTGGATATATATATATATATATATATATATATGCAAGCACAGTTGAAAGGTTGTGATTGTGATCAGTTGATGTTTTGTTGATGTAGGTTTGGCAAGTACCTCCAGCTGTCAGACCTTGCTTTCTTTCAAGACGCAGACAAAAACAACTACGAAGTCAGCTTCCACCTGAAAGAGATCCGGCATCGCTGCTCTCGTCCCAACCTGATCGTGAAAAACAGACGCTATGCGGCCATGAAGGAGTTGGAATCAGGGGGAGAGTACTTTGGGGAAGAAGCCATGAAGCAGCGAGAGCCGCTGTTGTACGAACAGATGGTGGGTCAGTTCCTGACGGACGAGGAGAAGGAGCGGCAGGCCACAGCAGCTATTGACCGCAGTGACCTTCGCTTTTCCACCATTCTCTTCGTGCACATGGATGACACGCAGAGGACGGAACTGTACCGGCGGCAGAAAGAAAGAGAGGTAGGTATAGACAAGGGGAGAGAGGGCAGCACAGCAACCGAGAGCAGAGGTCAGCTGAATGATCAGGGGTGGCCAAATTGGTCGCCCGATCGCCAGGGGCGAGTAAAAAATCTGCTGGGCTAGTCGAAACCGCCTGGCAACTCGCCCGGCTGGCCAGTAAAAATTCTGGTCAAATGCAACACTTCTGGTTGTACTATCTAGTTTTAACGTGTTATTAGTGCAGATGCAGGAACTGAGGTATGTATCGGGCCAGCAACATTTCTGGCGGGCTTGTGACTTTTTTTTAAGTTACTTGCCCTGGCTGGCGAGTTTACATTTTGAGATTTGGCCATCCCTGATGATTATGTTGCGCTCATGAATTACTGTCAAGGGAGTGATTTTAAAGTAGAGGGCTATAACTCTTATCCACCACAATACCACCTCTGTCCTTTGGATTTCTCTCACAACATCTCTGGCCTTTGGAAAAGTTGATAGAAACATAGGAGAGTGCCTGAGAAACCTGACTGCACTGGAACCCCCCTTTGACAAGCGCTTAGAACTGTACCCACGGAATACGCGCTATATAAGCTTCATATTGATTGATTGATTGAAGATCCCCTAGTTTAAGACACCCTCCTTTTTAAGACTTTCCTCTTGTGGATGTTCTGTTCATAGCTTCTGTAGATTTACCCCAATTTTAAGACTTTCCTCCCTTTTAAGACCTTATTTTGTTAAATTTGAAAGTCGTGACAGGGAGTTCCACTGTACCAGGACTAGAGCAGGACGTGCCATTCTGCTGTCTATAGCTCAAGGGAGGCTAGGAATATATAACAGAGGGAATGAACAGATCAGAGTTGTGTCCCCTTATTTTGGTAGCTGCTGTTTAGCTGCTGTTGTTGTTTAGTGCTAAAATTATCTTCGGCAAGAAATTGTTTCATTTGTTTGATTGATGTCAACAGGAATGCCAGGAAGAGGAGGAGGAAGAAGAAGACAGCGAGGAAGATGATGATGATGATGATGACCAACCGAAGCAGCGCAAGAGAACAGGTACAGTTGATTAACCTCAACATGTGATTGATGAAGCAAAGTGCAATTAAAATGGCTTAGCAGTTGTTGTTTTTTAAACAATTTATTTTTGTACACATTATATAAGAACCTTTCTTTTACAAGCTGAGTTATGTTTGTGTTGTATTGTAAATGAGAGTTTAGTTGTTGACGTCTTCTGGTGATGCCTGCAGAATGTGCCTTAGTTAATTGTGATCCCTTTCTCCTCAATTTCATTCATCACATTTTCAACTTGTTTGCCATTAAAACGTCATTATCTTAAGCGTGTGCCAATCCTTGCAATAGGAAGATTCTCCCCTTATAATACCTATTCAAGTGTTTGTTATTCAATTTGTTGTTATTGAATTATGTAAGGTGTACCTGGTGAAGTGATGTCTACAAGTACAAGTGCAGAAAAAACCCATGAACCCATTGCCCCTGACCCTAACATTTTATTTGTAATTTACTTAATATGTTGTGAGTTTATTTGGCAGGGTGCACACATTTACTACTACATGTACATGTAAATGTATGCCTGCTCCAAGAGGATTATCAATAGTCTTTTAACCTTTGTAAGCCACTCACTGCTGGTTGTGCTGGAATGTACTAAAATCAGACCAGGGAATTAATTTACCTTGCAACGAATCTAGAAAAGTACAGGTTAAAATATCTGTTCAGTTTTTTATTTCACTTTTTTTATTCATATACAGAGATGGATGAGGATGGTTCGGAAGCAGAGGACACATCAGAAATATCTGGCGGCAGAGCAACAGATATCTGGCGACAGCAGCTGCACGAAGAGTTCACAGCCATCATGCGTGAGCAATTCCTCTCGGGCAAAGATGTGCAGTTTGACTACAGGTAAGCAATGTTACCACATATGAACATTGGACCTGTACTTGTCTGTAATTGTGTCTTGTTAAAATGACTGGAATCAAGAGAGGAAACGCAGACCATACCGTTTAGTTTACAAAAAGGGGGCTTAATCCTGAGTGGTGCCCATACTGCAGAGAGATATATGTACTGTATCTATGGACATGCTAAGGACTCTTATTCTCAAATCAAAACCATGCACATGTTCTCTTGATCCACTGCCAACGTCATTGTTTGTTGAATGTCTTGATGAGCTACTCCCAACTGTTTTCGACATTGTCAATGATTGTTTGCAGACTGGATGTTTTCCCTCTGTGTACAAAGCCGCACTTGTAAAACCTCTCCTCAAAAAACAGTCTCTCGACCCAAATGAACTCAAAAATTATCGCCCTGTTTCTAACCTCCCCTTTCTGTCTAAAATCATAGAGAAAACAGTGTTACATCAGCTATTAAAGTATTTAAATTCTAACCTACTTCTCAGCATGTCCCAGTCAGCTTACCGTGCGCACCACAGCACGGAAACAGCCCTCGTCAAGGTCATGAATGGCATCTTGCTTGCACTCGATCATGGTAAAGTTTCCATCTTGACCTTGCTAGACCTGTCCGCAGCCTTCGATACTATTGACCATACACTGCTATTGAACCGACTCAATAAGCACTATGGAATCTCAGGCACCGCGCTTGCCTGGTTTCAGTCATATTTGACTGGAAGGAAACAAACAGTAGCAGTTGATGGTTACCGCTCAGGATCGGCTGAGGTGGCATTCGGTGTCCCACAGGGGTCAGTGTTAGGTCCTGTTCTGTTTATTATGTATACCAAACCACTGTCGAATCTAATTGAAACATGTTCAATCGCTAGTCAGTCTTTCGCTGATGATACACAGCTGCATGATTCCTTCGCCCCTGGTTGGGCACTGGCTGCATCCCAGAACATAGAGAAATGTATCATCAAAGTCAAGACCTGGATGACAGAAAACAAACTAAAACTAAACGACAACAAAACCGAATCTCTACTCATAAAATCTAGCCGTGCTCTGTGTACTGTACCCCTCCCTGCTGCATTAAAAGTTGGTGACTGTGACGTTACTTTTTCAGCTTATGCACGCAATCTGGGTTTCACTGTCTCTGATGACATGTCTCTTGACAAACATGTGACAAATGTATGTAGATCGGCATTCCTTGAAATCCGCCGTATCAGTTCAATTCGCAAATTCCTAACTCTTGATGCTACAAGAACGCTAATGTGTGCCTTTGTCCTGTCTAAACTGGACTACTGTAATGCTCTTTTATCTGAATGTCCTTTGTACATCACTAACAAGCTTCAGAAAGTACAGAATGCAGCAGCTAGACTTGTTCTCAAAGCCAGGAAGTCTGATCACGTTAAACCACTCCTCCGCACCCTCCACTGGTTGCCTATTCAAGCTCGCATTGACTACAAACTCTGTACCCTGTGTCATAGTTTTTTCTCTCCGACTGCTCCTGTATATCTATCAGATATGTTGAATGTATACATTCCCTCAAGACAGCTTCGCTCTTCCAGCGATTCTCGGATGCTTCGCATTCCTCATGTCAGAACTAAAGCCTTCGGCCACAGGTCCTTCTCCTATGCAGCCCCTAAAATATGGAACTCTCTCCCATATGACATCCGCCACATTGACTCAACCCCTTCTTTCAAAGCAGCTTTAAAGACCCATCTTTTCAAAATCTATTTAGATCCCTGATCCGCTTTTTCAATACCCTGTACTATCGCTTCACGCTTGTGTTTGTGTGTGTGGGTGTGATCGACTGCGCTGTGTGTGCGTGTGTGTGTGTGTGTGTGTGCGTGTGCTATGACTGTGATATAGTGATTTAACATATTTTTCTTACTATGTACTTAGCTTTAACTTGTGTGAGTGTGTGTTTTTCTTTGGATGTTGTTGTTTGTATAATTAATGCATTATGGCATTTACACTACTGTATGAACTAGGATACTATTTATTGTAAACATGTATTGCATTGTTCAGTTTGATGTAAAGTGCGGAGAGCGTGGGTTAACCCCATGGTTCGCGCTATATAAGCTTGCCACTATTATTATTATTATCCACACTACTGCCACCCCCTTTTTTGTCAAGTTGACTTGCCTCTAGCTCTGTGCTTAAACTTGTTTTAGGGTAAGGCAGTTCTGATACAAGTGTGTTGTGTTGTGCTGATGCTCAGTCCAACTGTAAGGGGTGTAAAGGAGAGGTCCCACATTTGACCTGACTTGGGAGTACCAGACACATTGTTTTAAGGCCGACAAGGCAAAACAGAACACCTCTTCATCCTGGTCCCATAGGAGTCTAGAAAACTTGCAAGCTTCAAAATGAAAACATATTTCTAACAGAGCAGATGGTCTTGAAGGGACGAGAATGGGGTGCTCGAATTTGTTGTGTAAGCCTTGAAAACCCTGTAGCAGCACTGTTATTTGGTGCCATTTTGGCACAACTGCTGAACTTCCTCACTGTGTGGGAAAGGTGATGCCTTCAACTTGTGAATGCAAAATTTTGGCAAAAGGAACTAAATGCAGCAGCATCCCTGCTGTAGTATACGTATAAGGTAGCTTCATTAAATTTTAAATCCTGGGCACAGACATTTTTTTTTTTATAAAGTTGATGTTTTAATTCAATTTGCCATTTTATTTCCTTTTTCTAGCAAAGTTGATGACAACCCTGACTACGACTCGTTAGCTACCATGGGACAGGACGAAGAATACCAGTACTTCCTGGCAGAACCCCCCCAGACAGTGGGGCAGGAGAACAGTGACCGTGACAGAAACTCTCAACAGAACGCACAGGATAAAATGGAAGAGGAGCAGCAGCAAGAAGAGGAGGAAGATGACTACATGCTGTACGAACCTCCCCCAGACCTGGTGGCCAAGAGTGCACATTATGTCAAGCTGGGCAGCTGGGATGAAGATAACCATACATGACACTTGTGCCTTGAGGAGCCTTTTTGTGAGACTCATTTCAGTATGCAGCAATTAATAGAGCGACAGACCGATTTCAGTATACAGCAATTATAGAGCAACAGACTGAGTTCAGGATGCAGCTAGCTATCATGGAGTGATGAACCAGAGTACAGGATGCAGCTAGCTATCATGGAGTGATGAACTAGAATACAGGATGCAGCTAGCTATCATGGAGTGATGATCCCGAGTACAGGATGCAGCTAGCTATCATGGAGTGATGAACCAGAGTACAGGATGCAGCTAGCTATCATGGAGTGATGAACCAGAGTACAGGATGCAGCTAGCTATCATGGAGTGATGAACCAGAGTACAGTCAAACCTCCTTTAACACCTCTACAAATCTGAGAAAATCAAGTCTTGAAAATCAAGTCTTAAAAATGAGGGTAAATATGACCATAGAACTGAAAAATCAAGTCTTAAAAATGAGGGTATATGTACAGAGGTTATGACCATAGAAACTGAAAAATCAAGTCTTAAGGGTAAATGTACAGAGGTTATGACCATAGAAACTGAAAAATCAAGTCTTAAAAATGAGGGTATATGTACAGAGGTTATGACCATAGAAACTGAAAAAGCAAGTCTAAAAATGAGGGTATATGTACAGAGGTTATGACCATAGAAACTGAAAAAGCAAGTCTAAAAATGAGGGTATATGTACAGAGGTTATGACCATAGAAACTGAAAAAGCAAGTCTAAAAATGGGGGAAGTCTTAAATTGGAGGGTCTTAAAAAGGGGGCTGTTTGCTTCAAGTGGATTTGATAGGTTCCACAGTTTGTCATTTCCTTGGTGCAGGATGAGGGATCAGGGTCTGCAGCCAGTTCTACTATTGAGTGTGGAGCTTTTAATGGCCTTGCTTGTGTATGGCAAAGCTTGCAGAGCTAAAACAAAATGGTGTGAAAACAATATGAACATTGTTGACCTTGATTTTTAAAACTTGAGGTTTTCATGAAAAGTGAGACAAAAATCAAGGTACTTGTGGACCAAGGAAACGATCCTTTGTGAAAGTTGACATGGACACTTTACTTTGATATCTGTCCACTTGGATTTGCAAAGGACAACAAGTAAGGCACCGTTTATGTGTGAAATATGGTTGAATGTGACGAGCGCATTGTGTGAACTGTTTATGTGTGTGAAAGAATGGTTGAATGTGATGAGCGCATTGTGTGAACTGTTTATGTGTGTGAAAGAATGGTTGAATGTGATGAGCGCATTGTGTGAACTGTTTATGTGTGTGAAAGAATGGTTGAATGTGATGAGCGCATTGTGTGAACTGTTTGTGTGTGAAAGAATGGTTGAATGTGATGAGCGCATTGTGTGACATGGTTATGTGTGTGAAAGAATGGTTGAATGTGATGAGCGCATTGTGTGTGAAAGAATGGTTGAATGTGATGAGTGCATTGTGTGACATGTTTATGAAATTGAGGAATATAAATATTTGACGTTTGAAATCAGTTTCAGTGTTTGACTCTTAATCTTTGGTCAAAACAAAACAAAACAACAAAACCACAAACAAAAAACCCATGAAAAGACACTTTTCCCAATCCTGCGTGTGTACTTGCATGTTGCTTACACACTTGGTGTTTGCACAGAATGGTGATGGTGGTGGTGGTGGAGGTGGCGATGATGGTGGTGGTGGTGGTGGAGACTTACCAAACTCTGTTGAGAAGTTTATTTCAAGAACCAAAGTAAAACAAACAGTTCATACAATTGCACAGAATAAATCAATACATACCAGGCAAAGACCGGACTTGAGCAAAAATGAGACATGTGGGACACAGAATGTATAAATGTCTGGAAATCAAAATTGATGCTCCGACATAAACGGTGGATTACATGTAATTTGCTTAGGTTATCACATGTTTGCTGTAATGATATGTCATCGGCAAGACATGGGCTCTGTGTAATTCCAACACTACACCTGCTCCTTTGAAAAATACTCTGTACTTCCAAACTCTCCAGATTTAAATTACAGCAAACAAAACATGCAAACTAAAACCATGCATTCACAAACAGTGAAGCAACCACATATGACATAAAAGGCACAACAGTCATGTTTTTAAGGCAATGTGAGGCACTTAAATTACCAAAATTAAACTTAGAAAATATATGGAGTAACTTAGTTTTCTGGTTAGTTATTGAAGTGACTTATAATTTTATTTTTTTTAAATTGCGAAAACTAAAGGACGTAGACTGCTGTAGCTATGGAAACTGGCATAAACAGCGCCATATTGGATTTCTAGGAAACGGTTTTACAGCAACATCATACATTACTAATGCTTAATATTTGGCACAAAGATACACATGACTTTTATCTACAATCGTATAGAACGATTTTTTTGACAAAAGGCTACAGTGGAATAGAAATTAATTAATCCTCATTACAAAAATTAATATAAATTCAACTGTAGTCTTTAGTAAAAATATCGTTCTATATGATTGTCGATAAAAGTCGTGTATCTTTGTGTCAAATATCATGCATTTCTGAAGTATTATGTCGCTGTAAAACCGTTTTCTAGAAATCCAATATGGCGGCTGTTTCCATAGCAACGGCAATCTGTGTCCATTAATATTAACAATTTTTCCATTCAATCACTACCCAGAAAACTAGGTTATTCCATGTATTCTCCAAGTTTAATTTTACTGCCTTAATATATATCAAGATAGTTCTATATAAAATTCAAGAAAAAGGGAAACAATATCACTTGTACTTGTGGAAGAGAATGACTGGAGAATCGAGACCTATCGTGCACATAAGTAAGGCATGAGAAAGAAACGCTACACTAATTAATGTCATTCCATGGTGTGAAGTGCTGTGACACAGACATTTTTTTCTCACGGGTACTGACTGATGTTGATTTGAAGGTGGACACTGCCTGTGAAACTAGCAGTAAGACCTGACCAGGAGTGAATGTCCTTCCAGCAACTGGTGTTTCCCTGTGCACAGGTTTGTCGATGCAGCACTTTCATGGGGCATCCTGTAACCGCGAGGGGAAGCACAAGACGCTGCTCACAAGCATGGAAACTCTCACACACAATTTCGGATGTTGCAGAGTAAAATTTCGGATGCTAAGAATGCTGTTGTTGTTGAAAAATACTTACTCAGATTTGATTCAGGTGAGTGTGGCTACGCTCGATTTTTAGAGAGTCGCTGTAACAGGACATTCCTTCAGATCAGCTCATTCTATCAATGCTGAGGATGGTAATACCTGTACCCCTGATTTTCAGATGGACTGATGTTTACCTGACCCCATGCCTGTGCAATCACTATAACTATTTTACAATTGCAACATAATCTGACAACTTTATTTTTTTTTACGTTGACGTGCAAATCGGTGTGACAGATTTGGTTCAGTTCATAGATTACAGTTCACAATTAATGTGAAAGTTTGCGGAAACAGAAAGAACTAGCACTGTTTGTCGTTGTTCAAACATAGTGGCATTAGGGTGTGCAGGGGACAAGGTGAAAGGAGAGTACTACTAGGTACAATTAGGTCATGTAATCTCAATATGAGAGTACAATTAGGTCATGTAATCTCAATATGAGATTATAATTAGGTAACATCATCTCAATAAGAGATTATTAACAAATCTTTGTGATCAGTGTGTGATAAATGATGTCTAAATGTACATTAGTCTTCAATTAGGGACCAACTCCACATGTCAAAATACTGTATCTGGTGCTGTGTAGTGTGTACTTTGTACACTATCGTATGTAGTTTACACATACTTTGTTCATAACTTACACAATCCTTACACAGGTAGCAGTCTGTCAGAAGTGCAAAAAGTACAATTAGGACAGCAAAGTCAAACACCTTTCACAGTCACCTTGCTTACATGGAGCAGTCAAAAAACATTCACCTAGCAAAATCAACAAATTTCAAATGACAACAACAACAACAACAACAACAAAAGTCAGAGACCTTTTCAAGTCATTATGCATACTAGGGGCAGGCAAAAAACACTAACTTATCAAAATCAACAAATTTCAATTGAAAACAACAACTCATATTCTCACGATGCAGTATTACAACAACACTTTCGCCACAGGAAAATGCTATTCAGGATTGCAGAGCCTGTTGGAGACGATGTTGTTGATGCAGTCATCCTCTTTGTGCGGTGGGGGAAAGTGATTGTCAGCGACCAGCTTGATGTTGCCGATCTTCATGAGGCGCATGTCGAAGGCAACGTTCTTCATGAGGTGACTGTGCCACACGCCCATGAGACGCATGCAGGGGATGGCCTGGAAGATGGCGTCCATACGTTGTATGGGCTCCACCTTGCGCTCACCTTCAGTAACAACAGAGGTACAACTTTCTTAGCATAAATACCACAGGCAAAGTCCCGGGAACATGCTGCTAAAGGTTTTATCGTGAGGGCAAAAACTTTTTTTTTATCATTTATCATTTATCATTTATCATCATGAGCACATAAATGGCAATGATTAACTATTCATTTTGATAGAAGTTTTACAAAAAGTTACGACATTTTGTAGGACTGGTGAAAAATATGAATACGTACAATTTGTGTTATTGTGGTCCATG
The DNA here is from genome assembly GCF_037325665.1 of Littorina saxatilis. Taxonomy (NCBI): domain Eukaryota; kingdom Metazoa; phylum Mollusca; class Gastropoda; order Littorinimorpha; family Littorinidae; genus Littorina; species Littorina saxatilis. The sequence goes on from NC_090261.1 coordinate 2,208,502, forward strand.
AAAAAATGCACCTTTTCATCAATAAAGCTTAAATGTGTGTGTGTGAGAGAGAGAGAGAGAGAGAGAGAGAGAGAGAGAGAGAGAGAGAGAGAGATTCAGTGGCCAATGGGAAGTGAATGCTCCACTTTAACCTATCCAGAGGAGAGTTGCTTCCCTTATATGATCAGAGGCATTTAGCTGCTGACGATCAATTTGATGGCAGTAATTAATAGCAAACAGAGTTTTAGCTTGAACTAAGTCAAAACATTCAGGGATAAATCTAACCTATATATATTAAATGCAAAATTGCGATGCTAAGGATTAAGCTGTCGTAACTTGCAGAAAATAAGCACACCTCCCTGGGCAATGACTAACTGAAGGTTCCCGGATAGACCATGTTTAGAAAATAACCACACCTCCCTGGGCAATGACTAACTGAAGGTTCCCGGATAGACCATGTTCAGAAAATAACCACACCTCCCTGGGCAATGCCGACTAACTGAAGGTTCCCGGATAGACCATGTTCAGAAAATAACCACACCTCCCTGGGCAATGACTAACTGAAGGTTCCCGGATAGACCATGTTCAGAAAATAACCACACCTCCCTGGGCAATGACTAACTGAAGGTTCCCGGATAGACCATGTTCAGAAAATAACCACACCTCCCTGGGCAATGACTAACTGAAGGTTCCCGGATAGACCATGTTCAGAAAATAACCACACCTCCCTGGGCAATGACTAACTGAAGGTTCCCGGAGAGACCATGTTCAGAAAATAACCACACCTCCCTGGGCAATGACTAACTGAAGGTTCCCGGATAGACCATGTTCAGAAAATAACCACACCTCCCTGGGCAATGACTAACTGAAGGTTCCCGGATAGACCATGTTCAGAAAATAACCACACCTCCCTGGGCAATGACTAACTGAAGGTTCCCGGATAGACCATGTTCAGAAAATAACCACACCTCCCTTGGCAATGACTAACTGAAGGTTCCCGGATAGACCATGTTCAGAAATTAACCACACCTCCCTGGGCAATGACTAACTGAAGGTTCTCGGATAGACCATGTTCAGAATTAACTTTCTTGAGTTTGTACAGGTTGTGAAAAATAAAGTCTCTTACTTTCAGTGAGTCAAACTTTCCCACGTGGCATTATAGGCCAGTCATTAGCAAGGGACAAGTGGACAAGGAGCAGCTAGGTGTCAGTTAAAAGCTTGCTTCACTAAAAGCAAGAGGACTGAAATCAGAGATGACGGTTGACTTACAGGCTTCATAGCAGGCAAAGGTGTTCAGCAGATCTAGCATCCCTCTCTCTACCGTGCTGCGATCCTCCAGCTCGTCCCGTTCTGAACACACACACACACACACACACACACACACACACACACACACACACACACACACACACACACACACACAGAGAAAAACAAGTCATATAGCACGCATGCAAGTGAAACTCATGAAAAGAAACAGTAAGTTGATCAAGCTGATTCACAGAGAAAAAACAAAACAAAAATGCAAAGCAGTCCCAAAGCATGAACAACAGGTCTACTCAGTAAAGCTATCATCAGTGTGCACTGACTTCATTCAGGAAAATCTGTTAGTAAATCGTGAAAAAAACCCGAGTATAAAGGCCAGCTCACCTAGAAATATGACGCTGATACTGATAAATCGCTAAGGAAAGTAAGAGTACAGGCCAGTTCACCAATAAATCACAAAGAAAAGCTGAAAGTAAAGGCCAGCCCATATAGAAATATGACACCGTCACCAATAAATCACAAAGAAAAGCTAGAGTAAAGGCCAGCTCATATAGAAATATGACACCGTCACCAATAAATCGTAAAAAATAAGTAAGTCAAGCTGAGCTCACCCAGACATACGACGCCGACACCAATAAATCACGAAGAAAACTGACGGCAAGAGTAAAGGCGAGCTGACCTGGACATTTGACGCTGACACCGATTAATCACGAAGAAACGTAAGATTATAAGCCAGCTCACCTAGACAGATGACGTTGAGGGCAAAGGTGAGGGCGGCCTCGCTGGTGTCGAGACGGAGGGCGAAGAGCTGCCGGCCCACGGAGCGCAGCCGCTGCCCGAAGACGGCCATAGGCCTGGAGGGACTCAGGTCCCAGTTGAAGAAGCTTCTGAAGTCGTCCGTGACGGGGTTGAAGAAGGACGTGGCGGCCACCAGCAGCCCCAGCGAGAACAGCACGTCTCTCCGCACCAGCTGGTTCTTGTCGTTGGGGTGGACTTTTTCCATGCCTGCAACACCCGGATCAAGGTCACCGTCTGTCTGAGTTACAGGCCCGTCAGGCACAAGTCTAACACTGGGGCCTGTAGTGAACGCTGTCGTTCTAAGCTTTCGTCAAAACTTCTTGCTATAGGCTCTCGTATTTGTCTTTCAGAATAAGTCAAGGTCACCGTCTGCCTCCCTTCAAGGCCATTGGGTCTATAGTGAACGCTGTCGTTCTTTGCTTTCATCAACACTTCTTGCTATAGGCTCTCGTCTTTGTCTTTCAGAATAGGTCAAGGTCACCGTCTGCCTCCCTTCAAGGCCATTGGGTCTATAGTGAACGCTGTCGTTCTTTGCTTTCATCAAAACTTCTTGTTATAGGCTCTCGTCTTTGTCTTTCAGAATAGGTCAAGGTCACCGTCTGCCTCAGTTCAAGGCCATTCGGTCTATAGTGAACGCTGTCGTTCTTTGCTTTCATCAAAACTTCTTGCTATAGGCTCTCGTCTTTGTCTTTCAGAATAGGTCAAGGTCACCGTCTGCCTCAGTTCAAGGCCATTGGGTCTTTAGTGAACGCTGTCGTTCTTTGCTTTCATCAACACTTCTTGCTATAGGCTCTCGTCTTTGTCTTTCAGAATAGATCAAGGTCACCGTCTGCCTCACGAGTCTGACACGGGGTCTGTAGTGAACGCTGTCGTCCTTAGCTTTCGGCTGATTGACTGACTTTGGGGGTTTAACGTCCTCTGAGGTAGCTTGGACCTATTTGGGACATGATTGTTTGTACGCTGTTACCTTAGCTTTCGTTAAAACGTTCTTGCTATAGACTCCTCGTCTATGTCTTTCAAAATAGGTGTCTGACTCGTCCCTGACACTTTCAGGGCCACTCTAGCTACTATGCACGTCTGAATACATCAGGTAACAGCTAGACGGTCATAACGTGAAAAGTGCAAGCAGTTTGCCACAAAGATAACACAAAGATAACACAAATCATAACTACACAAACATAGACAAAGAGTGTTCGGCAGCTATGCCAAAATGACGGCCAAGTTTACGGCCAATGATAAGAAGTGTGTGCGTTGAGCTGTCTGCCGGTGCCATACGACAACCCTGTCAGCTTAGCTTTCCACGTATACAGGAAGGAGGGTATCAACAAGGCACCACACAATACACAGCCATACTCTTCGTTTAGTTGAGTTAAGCTAGCATTTGTATCATCCAATCACCATCGATGAGAGCATTTACCAAATCATCCAGGACAACCCGTGAGCATGGAATGGTGCACACAAAAATGATAACAAAATGATGCAAAGAAACAACTCCTGAGCATGGAATGGTGCACTTTCTTTCTTTGGTGTTTAACGTCGTTTTCAACCGTTCAAGGTTATATCGCGACGGGGAAAGGGGGGAGATGGGATAGAGCCACTTGTTTATTGTTTCTTGTTCACAAAAGCACTAATCAAAAAATTGCTCCAGGGGCTTGCAACGTAGTACAATATATTACCTTACTGGGAGAATGCAAGTTTCCAGTACAAAGGACTTAACATTTCTTACATACTGCTTGACTAAAATCTTTACAAACATTGACTATATTCTATACAAGAAACACTTAACAAGGGTAAAAGGAGAAACAGAATCCGTTAGTCGCCTCTTACGACATGCTGGGGAGCATCGGGTAAATTCTTCCCCCTAACCCGCGGGGGGAGGAATGGTGCACACACAAATTAAGTAGATGTGCAACGCCAAGGCACTGCATACCCCAGCGAAAGACAAACCTCTCTCTCTCTCTGTCTCTCTCTCAAACACACACACACACGAACACACACATACACACACACACACACACACACACACACACACACACACACACACACACACACACACACACACACACACACACACCCCACTGAAGTTACACACGTACACACATACACACTCACTCACACGCACTCACTCACGCTCTCACACACACTTCATACACACAAAACACACCCTCATACGCACATTCTTTCTTTCTTTCTTTATTTGGTGTTTAACGTCGTTTTCAGAAAAAGACAGACGGACATACACACCTTTACAAACAAACACACATACACACACACATACACTTACGCACACGCACAAACATACACCCACCCACTCTCTCTCTCTCTCTTTCTCTCTTATACAACTGACAGACACACACCCACACACACACACATACACACATTTACATACGCACGCATGTACGCACGCACACACCCACACACACACATTGACTCACACAAATCTCATACACACAAAACACACACTCATACGCACATACACGGTTGGCCTAGTGGTAAGGCGTCCGCCCCGTGATCGGGAGGTCGTGGGTTAGAACCCAGGCCGGGTCATACATAAGACTTTAAAATTGGCAATCTAGTGGCTGCTCCGCCTGGCGTCTGGCATTATGGGGTTAGTGCATGCTAGGACTGGTTGGTCCGGTGTCATAATAATGTGACTGGGTGAGACATGAAGCCTGTGCTGCGACTTCTGCCTTGTGTGTGGCGCACGGTATATAATATATCTCAAAGCAGCACCGCCCTGATAATTATGGCCCTTCGTGGTCGGCTGGGCGTTAAGCAAACAAACAAATACGCACATAGACAGACGGACACACACACCTTTACAAACAAACTCATATATACACACTCATACACACACAAACATACACACAAACTCATGCACATACACATTCACACACACACACTCTTTCTCCCTCTCTCTCAGTCTTTCTTACACACACACACACACACACACACACACACACACACACGCACACACACCCCCCAAGTTACACACGTACACACTCACTCACTCTCTCACACACACTTCATACACACAAAACACACCCCCATACGCACATATAGACAGACGGACATAAACACCTTTACAAACGAACACACATACACTTACGCACACGCACATACACACACCCACCCACTCTCTCTCTCTCTCTCTTTCTCTCTCTCTTTCTCTCTTATACAAACAGACACACACACACACACACACACACACACACTGTACATACGCACGCACACACACACACACACACCCACACACATTGACTCACACAAATCTCATACACACAAAACACACACTTATACGCACATAGACCGGCACGGTTGGCCTAGTGGTAAGGCGTCCGCCCCGTGATCGGGAGGTCGTTGGTTCGAACCCCGGCCGGGTCATACCTAAGACTTTAAAATTGGCAATCTAGCGGCTGCTCCGCCTGGCGTCTGGCATTATGGGGTTAGTGCTAGGACTGGTTGGTCCGGTGTCAGAATAATGTGACTGGGTGAGACATGAAGCCTGTGCTGCGACTTCTGTCTTGTGTGTGGCGCACGTTATGTCAAAGCAGCACCGCCCTGATATGTCCCTTCGTGGTCGGCTGGGCGTTAAGGAAACAAACAAACAAATACGCACATAGACAGTCGGACACACACACCTTTACAAACAAACACATATACAAACTCATACACACACAAACATACACACAAACTCATGCACACACACATTCACACACACACACTCTCTCTCTCTCTCAAACACACACACACACACACACACACACACACACACACACACTCACTCACACGCACTCACACACTCTCTAACAAAAAACTTCATACACACAAAACACACACCCATACGCACATGTATATGGACAGACGGACATGCACACCTTTACAAACAAACACACATACACGCACACACATACACTTATGCCCACACACACACTTACACACACACGAGTACAGACTCATGCACGCGTGCGCACGCACACACACACACACACACACACACACACACACACACACACACACACACATACACACACCACACACATACGAGTACAGACTCATGCACGCGTGCGCGCACACACACACACACACACAAAAATACACACACACACACACACACACACACACACACACACACACACACACACACACACACACACACACACACAGAGTAACACTAACACATGTGCACAAAATGAACACAAACACACACACTGCGCGAGAGAGAAAGACTACACGGAGGCATGACGTCATGATGCATTAATTGACGTCAAAGACTTTCGACCGTGACGTATTCTTCTTACGCGAGCTTTATCCATAGACTTGGAAACTACGGAATTTCTACCCGTCCAAAGCGGCCTGGGGTGGCGTTTGCTGAAAAAATGGGGGCGCCTATTTTACCCACCGTATTTTTGTTGGTATGGTCCCCATTTTTGGTGAACTTCCATCTCCAACTGTAGCACGTAGCCGGGCACAACCAATCCTTCTTTATCATGTATTATTCGGTGTGCACATTTCTCAAATCGATTACAGTATAGCGTTCACGGGATACCTCCAGCTTCGCTGGGATAATAACAAAATGATGCAAAGAAACAACTCGTGAGCATGGAATGGTGAACAAGAAAATGATAAAACAAGAAGAGCAAACGCTCGATCGAGTCACTTTCGCAGTTCTGAATATTATATGAGGCATCAGATGGACAGGAAGAAATTGCTATTCACAACACAATGAGTCACGTTCACATAAAATTTGAGCCCGGTCACTTTTATAGTTTCCGAGAAAAGCCCAACGTTAAGTTGTGTGTTGCCGAACAGAAAAGGCTAGTTATCTCCCTTGTTTTTCTGATAACGTTCGTAAAAGGCTACAGATGTAAATACTTTGATGTAAAGAATAATCCTACAAAGTTTCAATCACATCCGATGAACTTTGTCAAAGATATAAAATGTCTAATTTTTCCTTTGACGCTGACCTGTGACCTTGAAAAAGGTCAAAGGTCAACGAAACCATCGTTAAAGTGTAGAGGTCATTGGAGGTCACGACTAAACAAAATATGAGCCCGATCGCTTTGATAGTTTCCGAGAAAAGTCCAACGTTAAGGTGGTGTCTACGGACGGCCGGCCGGCCGGCCGGACGGCCGGACAGACTAACACTGACCGATTACATAGAGTCACTTTTTCTCAAGTGACTCAAAAAATGATGCAAAGAAACAACTCGTGAGCATGGAATGGTGCACAAGAAAATAATAACAAGTCGCGTAAGGCGAAAATACAACATTTAGTAAAGCTCAGTCGAACTCACAGAATGAAACTGAACGAATTGCATTTTTTCCGCAAGACCGTACACTCGTAGCATCGTCTGTCCACCGCTCGTGGCAAAGGCAGTGACATTAACAATGCAGAAAAGCGCGGTAGCGGTTGCGCTGAGGAGGATAGCACGCTTTTCTATATCTCTATTCTTTTTAACTCTCTGAATGTGTTTTTAATCCAAACATATCATATCTATATGTTTTTGGAATCAGGAACGGACAAGGAATAAGATGAAATTGTTTTTAAATCGATTTCGGAAATTTAATTTTAATCATAATTTTTATATTTTTAATTTTCAGAGCTTGTTTTTAATCCGAATATAACATATTTATATGTTTTTGGAATTAGAAAATGATGAAGAATACGATAAACGTAATTTTGGATCGTTTTATAAAAAAAAAATTTTAATTACAATTTTCAGATTTTTTAATGACCAAATTCATTAATTAATTTGTAAGCCTCCAAGCTGAAATGCAATCCCAAAGTCCGACCTTCGTCGAAGATTGCTTGGCCAAAATTTCGATCAATTTGATAGAAAAATGAGGGTGTGACAGTGCCGCCTCAACTTTTACAAAATGCCGGATATGACGTCATCAGACATTTATCGAAAAAATGAAAAAAACGTCTGGGGATATCATACCCAGGAACTCTCATGAAAAATTTCATAAAGATCAGTCCAGTAGTTTAGTCTGAATCGCTCTACACACACACACACACACACACACACACACACACACACACACACACACACACACACACACACACACACACTCACACTCACACACACACATACACCACGACCCTCGTCTCGATTCCCCCCTCTATGTTAAAACATTTAGTCAAAACTTGACTAAATGTAACAAAATGATGCAAAGAAACAACTCGTGAGCATGGAATGGTGTACAAGAAAATGATAACAAGTCGCGTAAGGCGAAAATACAATATTTAGTCAAGTAGCTGTCGAACTCACAGAATGAAACGCAATGCCATTTTACTCGTAGCATCGTCAGGCCACCGCTCATGGCAAAGGCAGTGAAATTGACAAGAAGAGCGGGGTAGTAGTTGCGCTAAGAAGGATAGCACGCTTTTCTGTACCTCTCTTTGTTTTAACTTTCTGAGCGTGTTTTTAATCCAAACATATCATATCTATATATTTTTGGAATCAGGAACCGACAAGGAATAAGATGAAAGTGTTTTTAAATTGATTTCGACAATTTAATTTTGATAATAATTTTTATATATTTAATTTTCAGAGCTTGTTTTTAATCCGAATATAACATATTTATATGTTTTTGGAATCAGAAAATGATGGAGAATAAGATAAACGTAAATTTGGATCGTTTTATAAATTTTTATATTTTTTTACAATTTTCTGATTTTTAATGACCAAAGTCATTAATTAATTTTTAAGCCACCAAGCTGAAATGCAATACCGAAGTCCGGGCTTCGTCGAAGATTACTTGACCAAAATTTCAACCAATTTGGTTGAAAAATGAGGGCGTGACAGTGCCGCCTCAACTTTCACGAAAAGCCGGATATGACGTCATCAAAGACATTTATCAAAAAAATGAAAAAAACGTTCGGGGATTTCATACCCAGGAACTCTCATGTCAAATTTCATAAAGATCGGTCCAGTAGTTTAGTCTGAATCGCTCTACACACACACACACACACACACACACAGACACACACACACACACACGCACATACACCACGACCCTCGTTTCGATTCCCCCTCGATGTTAAAATATTTAGTCAAAACTTGACTAAATATAACAAAATGATACAAAGAAACAACTCGTGAGCATGGAATGGTGCACAAGAAAATGATAACAAAATGATGCAAAGAAACAATTCGTGAGCATGGCATGATGCACACAATATAACAAAATGATGCAAAGAAACAATTCGTGAGCATGGCATGGTGTACAAGAAAATGATAACAAAATGACGCAAAGAAACAAACATCTCCCTCGCAAAAATACAGCCCCAAACCAAATTAATCAGTGGGGTCCGCTCCCTGGGTTGACTGTTGAGCTACAGGTCTTCGCTGCCATGTCAATGATTACATAGATTAAATTGTATTTGGTGCAAATGCACCTGACCGATTTCAACTTTACAGCACAAATCAATGGCAAGCAGTGTTAAAAATCCGACTCCTCTGTGACTACATGTATGTGGTTTCCGGCATCAAAGCACTTGATTAGTAGACGTTTACATTTCTAAACGGACAATAAACTTAACAATTAAATGACCACCACTATTGAGCAGGGATGCAAAGCCTGTGAACAAGATTTTCAGTCAGGAGGTTACCTGTGGCGTCATAGACTTGAACAAAAATTCAACAGTCGGAACACACGTTGGTCCCGTTACGTCACATTGCCATGGCCGGGAAAAGCAAAATGGTCCCTTTCGTGTTGTACGTTAAACGAAGAGAGACTAGGACAGATGTGATAGTGGACAAGGGAAAGGAGAGCAGAACTAAGAGAGACTAGGACAGATGTGGACGTGGACAAGGGAAAGGAGAGCAGAACTAAGAGAGACTAGGACAGATGTGATAGTGGACAAGGGAAAGGAGAGCAGAACTAAGAGAGACTAGGACAGATGTGATAGTGGACAAGGGAAAGGAGAGCAGAACTAAGAGAGACTAGGACAGATGTGATAGTGGACAAGGGAAAGGAGAGCAGAACTAAGAGAGACTAGGACAGATGTGACAGTGGACAAGGGAAAGGAGAGCAGAACTAAGAGAGACTAGGACAGATGTGATAGTGGACAAGGGAAAGGAGAGCAGAACTAAGAGAGACTAGGACAGATGTGGACGTGGACAAGGGAAAGGAGAGCAGAACTAAGAGAGACTAGGACAGATGTGAAAGTGGACAAGGGAAAGGAGAGCAGAACTAAGAGAGACTAGGACAGATGTGATAGTGGACAAGGGAAAGGAGAGCAGAACTAAGAGAGACTAGGACAGATGTGGACGTGGACAAGGGAAAGGAGAGCAGAACTAAGAGAGACTAGGACAGATGTGGACGTGGACAAGGGAAAGGAGAGCAGAACTAAGAGAGACTAGGACAGATGTGGACGTGGACAAGGGAAAGGAGAGCAGAACTAAGAGAGACTAGGACAGATGTGGACGTGGACAAGGGAAAGGAGAGCAGAACTAAGAGAGACTAGGACAGATGTGGACGTGGACAAGGGAAAGGAGAGCAGAACTAAGAGAGACTAGGACAGATCTGATAGTGGACAAGGGAAAGGAGAGCAGAACTAAGAGAGACTAGGACAGATGTGGACGTGGACAAGGGAAAGGAGAGCAGAACTAAGAGAGACTAGGACAGATCTGATAGTGGACAAGGGAAAGGAGAGCAGAACTAAGAGAGACTAGGACAGATCTGATAGTGGACAAGGGAAAGGAGAGCAGAACTAAGAGAGACTAGGACAGATCTGATAGTGGACAAGGGAAAGGAGAGCAGAACTAAGAGAGACTAGGACAGATGTGGACGTGGACAAGGGAAAGGAGAGCAGAACTAAGAGAGACTAGGACAGATCTGATAGTGGACAAGGGAAAGGAGAGCAGAACTAAGAGAGACTAGGACAGATCTGATAGTGGACAAGGGAAAGGAGAGCAGAACTAAGAGAGACTAGGACAGATCTGATAGTGGACAAGGGAAAGGAGAGCAGAACTAAGAGAGACTAGGACAGATCTGATAGTGGACAAGGGAAAGGAGAGCAGAACTAAGAGAGACTAGGACAGATGTGATAGTGGACAAGGGAAAGGAGAGCAGAACTAAGAGAGACTAGGACAGATCTGATAGTGGACAAGGGAAAGGAGAGCAGAACTAAGAGAGACTAGGACAGATGTGGACGTGGACAAGGGAAAGGAGAGCAGAACTAAGAGAGACTAGGACAGATCTGATAGTGGACAAGGGAAAGGAGAGCAGAACTAAGAGAGACTAGGACAGATGTGATAGTGGACAAGGGAAAGGAGAGCAGAACTAAGAGAGACTAGGACAGATCTGATAGTGGACAAGGGAAAGGAGAGCAGAACTAAGAGAGACTAGGACAGATGTGGACGTGGACAAGGGAAAGGAGAGCAGAACTAAGAGAGACTAGGACAGATCTGATAGTGGACAAGGGAAAGGAGAGCAGAACTAAGAGAGACTAGGACAGATCTGATAGTGGACAAGGGAAAGGAGAGCAGAACTAAGAGAGACTAGGACAGATCTGATAGTGGACAAGGGAAAGGAGAGCAGAACTAAGAGAGACTAGGACAGATCTGATAGTGGACAAGGGAAAGGAGAGCAGAACTAAGAGAGACTAGGACAGATGTGATAGTGGACAAGGGAAAGGAGAGCAGAACTAAGAGAGACTAGGACAGATCTGATAGTGGACAAGGGAAAGGAGAGCAGAACTAAGAGAGACTAGGACAGATGTGATAGTGGACAAGGGAAAGGAGAGCAGAACTAAGAGAGACTAGGACAGATCTGATAGTGGACAAGGGAAAGGAGAGCAGAACTAAGAGAGACTAGGACAGATGTGATAGTGGACAAGGGAAAGGAGAGCAGAACTAAGAGAGACTAGGACAGATCTGATAGTGGACAAGGGAAAGGAGAGCAGAACTAAGAGAGACTAGGACAGATCTGATAGTGGACAAGGGAAAGGAGAGCAGAACTAAGAGAGACTAGGACAGATCTGATAGTGGACAAGGGAAAGGAGAGCAGAACTAAGAGAGACTAGGACAGATGTGATAGTGGACAAGGGAAAGGAGAGCAGAACTAAGAGAGACTAGGACAGATCTGATAGTGGACAAGGGAAAGGAGAGCAGAACTAAGAGAGACTAGGACAGATCTGATAGTGGACAAGGGAAAGGAGAGCAGAACTAAGAGAGACTAGGACAGATCTGATAGTGGACAAGGGAAAGGAGAGCAGAACTAAGAGAGACTAGGACAGATCTGATAGTGGACAAGGGAAAGGAGAGCAGAACTAAGAGAGACTAGGACAGATGTGATAGTGGACAAGGGAAAGGAGAGCAGAACTAAGAGAGACTAGGACAGATGTGATAGTGGACAAGGGAAAGGAGAGCAGAACTAAGAGAGACTAGGACAGATCTGATAGTGGACAAGGGAAAGGAGAGCAGAACTAAGAGAGACTAGGACAGATCTGATAGTGGACAAGGGAAAGGAGAGCAGAACTAAGAGAGACTAGGACAGATCTGATAGTGGACAAGGGAAAGGAGAGCAGAACTAAGAGAGACTAGGACAGATCTGATAGTGGACAAGGGAAAGGAGAGCAGAACTAAGAGAGACTAGGACAGATCTGATAGTGGACAAGGGAAAGGAGAGCAGAACTAAGAGAGACTAGGACAGATCTGATAGTGGACAAGGGAAAGGAGAGCAGAACTAAGAGACACCTCTTTGCTGTCTTCAAAGTACTTCAGTTCTGACACGATACTTATTCTACTTTACTTGTGTGAAGGCCACTTACCCGGCATTTGGTAGGCACACTTGATGCAGTTCCGCGTCTTGCGTACAATGTGTTGCTGGACAACTTTCCAACACTGGCGTTTGTCGGACATGTCGGGCAACCACTCTCCCGCCTGTCAACAAGCGTAAGTGTCCGTCAACAGCCGGGCAACAATTCCGGACACCCTAGCTCTGTCCGTCACCAACAGCACTTCATTAACTGTCGGGGCTAAATGTTGACAATTGTGGAGTTCTTTTCTTTAAACTGAATGCTTGCTTGCTTGACAAAGAATACAAACTAGAGGCAGCTGGAATTGTTGAGAAATTATTCATTCAATAGTGGAGGCCCACGTAAATGAAGCACAGGGTACACAGTCTCAATGAACAACAGGTCATAACATCTCTATTGTCAAGAGAGAGAGAGAGATAGAGAGAGAGAGAGAGAGAGAGAGAGAGAGAGAGAGAGAGAGACAGAGAGAGACAGAGAGAGACAGAGAGAGACAGAGAGAGAGAGAGACAGACAGACAGACAGACAGACAGACAGACAGACAGACAGAAACAGAGAGACAGAGACAGAGACTGAGAGACACAGCAACAGATAGAGATATCGAGAGACAAAGACACAACAAGAGGAGCTCTGGGGTTGGCAAGTACCAGAAACATAATCAGTACAACCGACAACAACAACAACAACAACAACAACAACAACAACAACAACAACAACAACAACAACAACAACAACAACAACAACAACCACCAGGTGAAGCGACTCACCGCATTGTGTGGTGTCTCAAACTTGCAGTCGTCACTGACGCTGAGCAGTTCCTCATAGGACCGCCGCGCGTCGTTCAGCACGCGCAGTGCCCATGGCGGCATGACGCGCCCTATACGCTCCGCCCTGACGCGGGCAGTGAGGTGGCGCCAGTAGTGCAGCATGCGGCACGGGCTGAACTTGTACTCGCGCTGCATCAGCTCCTCCAGTTGTTGCATCTCTCTGGGAAGCTTGGCGTTGGGCAGGGTGGACTCAGCGGCCTCCATCAGCGTGAAGAGCGAGGCGAAGATCTCGTGCGTTTGGTGGATCTCGTCCTCATCCAGACACGGGTTGAAGTCATCGCCCCCGCCCCCTCCCCCGCCTCCCCATCCCGGGCCTTGTCCATTATGAGGAGGCCCTCCTTGTGGGGGCCAGGACTGGGCCCCTCCCTCCTTCAACGGCCCCCTTGCTAGCTGCCACCCTTCTGGCAGTGGCTGGGACTGTGGACGGTTTGAAGTCACCCCGTTTGTGTGCTGGGGCTGCGGCCAGGGGCCTTGATGAGTGTAGGCAAAGGGTGGTAACGTTTGATGTCCTTGGTCCACCTCCATCTGTGAGTGCTGCTGTGTGTGAGCGGGTGTTGGCCAGCTTTGCTTTCCTTGCTGTGCAGATTCCTGGCACGGTTTGCCTTGACCCCACTCTGACCCCAGGCGTTGCTCGGACAGCACGTGCACTGGCCTCTGATGGGCGTTGGCCTCTGTTATCGCACGTTGTTGGTCTCCATCTTTAGCCAGTGTTACCCGAGAGTTGGGCTCCGGGAGCCAGTGTGGTTGAGATCTTTCTGAGTTGACGACTGGCTGTTTCCTGTCAGGAGCCAGTCCTGATTGCACTGGTTCTCCATCCCACGAACGACCCGGGAATGACTTGACGCCGTTTGTGGTAAGTTGACTCGAATATCTTTTTGGTACTCTTCCATCTGAGGCTAAAATATTGTCACCCCTGGATCCATCAAAATCGTTTCGTCCCTCAGGCTGCTGTGGTTGTTGTGACCAGCGGGGTCTGGACTCGGTTCTGTTGCTAGGCAACGACAGGTCGAGGGGCGCGTTCATGCTGAGATCGTACACCCCGTGTTCGTCACGCCTGGGCACCTTGATGCCATGTGGACTGTCGATGCCAGGGCCGCTCATCGCATCAGCAGACCTGCACAGGCGTTCCGCACCACTAGTATCACTAGCAGTTTTCCCGGCACAAAGATCCAGGGCTTGGTCTTTGCCATCCTGCCCTTCATTCATGCCGTGTCTGATGTTGCCGCCAGCGTCTTCCTGGAATGGCCCGGTCTCAAACCTTCCTCGGGGAGACGTTGGAACAGTCTGTGTGCTCACACCAAACCGGTTATACCCGTCACTCCACGGACTGTTCAGAGGATACAACTGTCCGTTCTGTGGCGATGTCGGGAATGGCTGGGGTACCGGTAGAGGCGTGTGTTCATGGCAGCTTACAGGTAAAACTCTGTCGTTAGTCATTCTTCCAGAGAAGGAATTGGTGTAGAGTGTTGTCATGTCTTCAGGCCTGAATGACCTGCGACCAGCGGCCCATCGAGCTGACTCTGAGTGTTGCTGAGCTGTTTGTAACGAAGTCATCCTTGAAGAGTCCACCTTGGCTGGAGTTGACTCATGGTGGGATCTGGATGAGTTAGCCCTTCCTGGAGATGTGTCTTCGGTGTCTATCTGACAATATATGTCTCTGCTTGATGTAGGTTTTGTCACGCACGGTGTGGTGAGGTCAAGTTCGTTGTCTGCGAGCCAGCTTCGCTGGTCCAACTGGCAAACCCGGTAGCTCGCTTGCGTCGGAAATTTACGTCCAGCAAAGATGTTTATGTCTGATGCTGAAGGAGAATTCTGCAGAGCAGAAAAGTGGTCAGATTCTGCTGGAGGTTTTCCGAAATAGCTGACACTACCGTTCCCTTCTTTAGAGACCGATACACCTGGACCAAAGGCCTGGGATGGTGAAGAGAAGTTGGCAATAGGAGACCCGGGCACCAAGAGAGCGGGCATAGCGGGCAGAGCGGGCTGACTGTAACACTGGTCGCGAGGCTCGTGCTTTGATGAGAGGGGTGAGAGAGGATACAACGTGGAGTCGTTCCGCCTGGCTGCGTCCTGCAACTGACCGGATGACGTAGACACGCTGGACGTGGGGGTGACGAGGTCGCCAGACTGTCCAGCAAAGTCCACACGTTCCGCGTCTTTCGGTGGCTCACTGAATCGCATAGTGTTTTCCGAGCGTTCACTTGGTCCAACAAGTGCGTTTGTGAGATCACCGTAGGTTGCCTGGTGCCTCCCCGGCCGTTGATGAAACACGGATTCTTTAGCGTGAGGTGAATCGTTGTAAGAGGCCCCTAAAGATGTGGTGGGTTCCCTCCACTGTAGTAGGTGCGGTACAGGCTCTGGGTCTGAGTAATATCTGGGCTGCACCTGTGTCTCCTTTGAAGTCCGCCACTGCTGGAAGTGCGGAGCTTGCTGAGGGGGTGCGCTGGCACTGTCTGAAGACGTGTCGTCACGCCGTGTCTGAGGCTGTGCAGGTCGGTGTGGGTGTGAAGTGTGACTGTCCGGTGAACAACTACTGCCGCCACAATGATACGCATGGTGTTGTGAAGTGTGACTGGGATGTGCACGGAGTGGTTCATACCCAGACATACTGTTGGTGCCCTGCCAAGTAGACTGAGACACAGGGCGAAAGGCGGACTGTTGGGGCGGCGACGAGGCAGCGACTGTGGTGGCTGATGTCGGTGTCACTGCAGGGGTTGATGATGGTGTCACAGCAGCAGCGTCAGGACCACCGCCAGGGGCGACAGGTTTCATGTACGCTGCCACGTTGCTGACGTAGGGCTCCGTGTCGCCAGACACAGTCCCGGCGAAGATCTTCCGCGGGCGTCCCATCTTGATCGCTGTGGACAAGACGAGACTGACTGAATGTCATCAAACTGGACGTGGTAAGACGAGACTGACTGAATGTCATCAAACTGGACGTGGTAAGACGAGACTGACTGAATGTCATCAAACTGGACAAGACGAGACTGACTGAATGTCATCAAACTGGACGTGGTAAGACGAGACTGACTGAATGTCATCAAAC
The DNA here is from genome assembly GCF_037325665.1 of Littorina saxatilis. NCBI lineage: Eukaryota > Metazoa > Mollusca > Gastropoda > Littorinimorpha > Littorinidae > Littorina > Littorina saxatilis. The sequence continues at coordinate 2,225,182 of NC_090261.1, forward strand.
TGGACAAGACGAGACTGACTGAATGTCATCAAACTGGACAAGACAAGCTTGACTGAATGTCATCAAAGTTGAAATAATACGCTTGTAAAACAGCTGTGCTAACCTACAACTACAAGTTGCAGAAGCGAAAGGCAGAGGAAGGTTAAACAGAAAGTAAGGCGAGGACAGTGCACCAAATACGTCTTCCCAGGACGGAATCCATTCGTCCAGTGACGTATACCCGCGTTCGCTCTCACGTGACACACTCCTCTCGGAATTGTGGGTGATCAAACTTGGGAATTGTGGGTGATCAAACTTGGGAATTGTGGGTGATCAAACTTGAAATAAACGAGTGTTGCATGTAGCACATGATATTACCCGGACACAGCACGCAACTGTCATTTAATCAGGAGTCGTGATCCTGAGACACATAGAGCTATAAAATAGCCACCCACCTTCTCTGGACATGCCAGCAGCCTTGCAGCGCTGGTAGCGACAGAAGCGACAGTTGTTGCGCGTGCGGGGGTTCAGCTGACAGTCGCCTGTGGTCCGGCACATGTAGCCACCGTGCTCCCTCAGGCCTCGGCGAAAAAACTTCTGAAAACCAGGATAAAGAGACGAGAGATTTTTTTGTGTTCTTTGAAAAAAATGTTCAGTTGCAGTTTCTTTTCATCCAGAATCTGGCGTTCTACCGCCCGGTCATTGCGTAATTCTCTGCCAACTTCACCTATGAAAGAAAGTGGACCAATCATATCTCATTGTAAAAATTAAAACCTGCCTTGAGAGCGTCCTCATTGGTATTGTGGTGGGGGTACAAGATATTATTTTCCTGCGGGAAACGTAAAGTGAAGAGAGAGAGAGAGAGAGAGAGAGAGAGAGAGAGAGAGAGAGAGAGAGAGAGAGAGAGAGAGAGAGAGAGAGAGAGAGAGAGAGAGAGAGAGTACAGGTGCTCCGTAGCCCTGGCAGCTTGCAGGTAGAGACTCACCTTACAACCCTCACAGGTGAAGACCCCGAAGTGAATGCCGTTGGCCAGGTCACCACACACACGGCACAACTCCTGCCCCTCCCCAGCCGTCACAACCGCCGGTTTGCCTGAAATACCGCACAGCGTCTAATGAGGGAGGAAGTAGAAACCCGACTAAAAAGATAATGTTTTACGATAACCCGATCAATCCATGTTTTTCGCCACTGCATGACTCTCTTTCTGTTTCAATGAATGATTTCAGAACAGACAAGAAGAACGGGAGCAAGAACAAGAACAAGTGTGTGTGTGTGTGTGTGTGTGTGTGTGAGTGTGTGTGTGTGTGTGTGTGTGAGCGTGCTCGTGTGTGTGTGTGCGTGCGTGCGTGCTTGCATGCGTGTGTGCGTTGCGGTGGGGGGGGGGGGGGAGTACCTAGCTTACACTCCTTAGCGCCAGCATTTGTTACGAGCAACAACAATACTGTTGTCATTTCTTTGCGCGGAGCTTTGAAATCGTAGACGACAATCCGTTCACAATCACACTACCCGTTCACAACCACATTACTTTCAATTTCATTTCTGCATGGGAGTGGAGAATGCTTTGTTGACGACACAATGTACCTTTTCGCGTCATGCCAATAGCGACGCAGCGCTGGAAGCGGCAGAACTGGCAGCGGTTACGTAAGTGTTTGCTGACGTCACAAGTTCCGTGGCACTGCTTGAGGATGTATGGCTCCCCGTCCTTCGTACAGCGGATGAAGAAACTCTGTGCCAGGGGAAAAAGACAGCCATCGTCATCCTAGCTTGGACGTCATAATTGAGTGTTGATGATAACAAACAGCACAACTATTTTCACAAAACAAAGAAAATCTACCACAGGGTTGGCTTTTCGTTTGAAGCTTCCTCCCAAATATCATGTTTTACAATCCACGGATAATACAGGTGTCAAATACCAATACACTTGGCCAAGAGTTCACCAATCAGGGGTGGGACTCTCTTGTGATGAAAAAAGAGAAAATCCCTTTTTTCTAGGGGGGTTCGGGGGCATGCTCCCCCGAATTTTTTTAAAATGGTACATTAAAATCTGTGCAATCTGGTGCATTCTGAGACTAAAATTCAACTCGTTTGGATCAGGTAAAAAAGACATTCTCCTCACTCCCCACCCCCCAAAAAAAAAACACCCAAAAAAAACCCAAACACACCCAACCAAACAAAAAACACCCTTTCACACACCAATGGTAACATTGTACTGGTGCATACTTATACGTAATGAACCATGTATCCATAATCCAATACTGGCAATAGTATGATTCAATGCATTGAAGCTCAAAATTACTATTAGTTATCAGGAGTTTTAAGTCAGCACAATTTAACTCTCAAGCCTCCAGTGTTCTGTTCCATCTTCACTTCTCTCCATATCATTCAGTCAACAAGTTATAGATACTGTGATGAAATGGGACGCGGAAAAATAGATAACTCCAGCGGAATTCGTAAGTTGTGTCCGCGGAAATCCGCGGATTCGCGGAAAAGTCCCATCCCTGCCAATACATCCAGTGCTGTGGGCTTCATCGCTATTAACTGTATTTTATAACAACCGGACGGGAAAGAAACCAGAGACAGGCCTTTGAAAAGAATTGTATCTCAAAGAAACAGAAGAAGACGCACACGCTCGCACGTTCATACATACAGACAGACAGACAGACAGACAGACACACAGACACACACACACACACACTCACACATGCTCCCTCACTGACGCACACGTGCACAGATGTATGCACGAATCTACAGTTGTTTTTGCTGACCTTGCAGGGAAGACAGACTGTGGCGCTGAAGAAGTTGCCGCTGGCTTTGTCCCGACACACAGCACACAGACTGTGGCCTTGCTCCCTGGGGGGACTGCAGCCCTCTCCACCCTCCGCCCCCCTGGCGGCCTGACGTACAGCACACAGTCTGTGGCCTTGCTCCCTGGGGGGACTGCAGCCCTCTCCACCCTCCGCCCCCCTGGCGGCCTGACGTACAGGTTGAGACAGGTCGGCATGACAAGACTTCCCTCTGTGGCCCACGCTCTCAGGACATCCAGCACACCCAGCGTCACACGACTCGTTAGCTGACTGACAACGTGACGATTCCTTGGGATTAGGGCTCGGCTTCAGTGACGTCATCTCCTCCCTTTCGCGTCCTGTGAATGACGTCATAGCTTTCTGCCAGAAGTCTTGCGGATGGTTTTCTTTGAATTGCGTCAGCCTTCGAGGAGGAGGCTGGGTTGCCGCCAAAGACGCCATTGTTTGGCGAGGAGGATTGGGAGGGCGCGTTTCAAGCAACGACGGCATCTTGTCGGGGGGAACGTCGGGGTGGTTTCTCTCTGTCAAAGAAGCGTCGTTGCTTTTAGGTTGGTCGGGGAGGTGGGAAGGAGGTGAGGATGTGTGCTGACAGGACGAATCACTTTGCTGCTCTGCCTGCTGCTGTCCGGTGCAGGGCGGGTTAGTCTGAGAGCCAGCACCACCCTGACTGTACTGCGAGGCTTGTGCCACGGGTAACATGGTCCCCCGCCCTGACCTGCTCTACCCCAGCCAGGCTGGACGCTGTCTATTATTGGACTATGTCTTCAGACCATATCTATCCTGTTTGCTGTTTGGCCTCACACCTTTGTCTTTTCCTGGATCGGGCGGTTACTGTTTGTTCTCTCGCCTTGTCCAGTCTCGGTCAGATCATATCTATCCTGTTTGGCCTCACACCTTTGCCTTCTCCTGGATCGGGCGGTTACTGTTTGTTCTCTCGCCTTGTCCAGTCTCGGTCAGATCATATCTATCCTGTTTGGCCTCACACCTTTGTCTTTTCCTGGATCGAGCGGTTACTGTTTGTTCTCTCGCCTTGTCCAGTCTCGGTCAGATCATATCTATCCTGTTTGGCCTCACACCTTTGTCTTTTCCTGGATCGAGCGGTTACTGTTTGTTCTCTCGCCTTGTCCAGTCTCGGTCAGATCATATCTATCCTGTTTGGCCTCACACCTTTGCCTTCTCCTGGATCGGGCGGTTACTGTTTGGTCCCTCGCCTTGCCTGGTCTTCGGCACGATGCTGTTTACTGGTGTGCAGGAAGACTTCAAGTCAAGACCGTTGTCCTGACCTCCGTCTGTCTCCTTCGCCACCACTGAGTGGAAAATGCAGCGTCCCTGCAAGAAGAGAGAGGACACAATCAGTATCCGAATAATGAGTATTCTCACAATGAGTATCCAAACAATCAAACAATTTCAATGAATATCCACATGATGAGTGTCCAAACAATGAATATCCACACAATGAAAGTCCAAACAATGAGTATTCTCACAATGAGTGTTCACACAAAGAGTGTTCACACAATGAGTATCCAAACAATCAGTATCCACAAAAAGAGTATTCACACAATGAGTATCCTCACAATGAGTATCCAAACAATGACTATTCTCACAATAAGTATCAAAAACAATAAGTATTCTCACAATGAGTATCCACACAATGAGTATTCACACAATGAGTATCCACACAATGAGTATCCACACAATGGGTATTCACACAATGAGCATTCATACATTGAGTATCCACACAATGAGTATCCACACAATGAGTATCCACACAATGAGTATTCACGCAATGAGTATTCACACAATGAGTATCCACACAATGAGTATCCACACAATGAGTATCCAAACAATGACTATTCTCGCAATAAGTATCCACACAATAAGTATTCTCACAATGAGTATCCACACAATGAGTATTCCCACAATGAGTATCCACACAATGAGTATTCACACAATGAGTATCCACACAATGAGTATTCACAGAATGAGTATTCACACTATGAGCATTCATACATTGAGTATCCACACAATGAGTATTCACACAATGAGTATTCATACAATGAGCTCGAGCATTCATACATTGAGTATCCACACAATGAGTATCCACACAATGAGTATCCACACAATGAGTATTCACACAATGAGTATTCACACATTGAGTATCCACACAATGAGTATTAACACAATGAGTATCCACACAATGACTATCCACACAATGACTATCCACACATTGAGTATCCACACAATGAGTATTCACACAGTGAGTATTCACGCAATGAGTATTCACACAGTGAGTATTCACGCAATGAGTATTCTCACAATGAGTATCCACACAATGAGTATCCAAACAATGACTATTCTCGCAATAAGTATCCACACAATAAGTATTCTCACAATGAGTATCCACACAATGAGTATATATTCACACAATGAGTATCCACACAATGAGTATTCACACAATGAGTATCCACACAATGAGTATTCACACAATGAGTATTCACACTATGAGCATTCATACATTGAGTATCCACACAATGAGTATTCACACAATGAGTATTCACACAATGAGCATTCATACATTGAGTATCCACACAATGAGTATCCACACAATGAGTATCCACACAATGAGTATTCACACAATGAGTATTCACACATTGAGTATCCACACAATGAGTATTAACACAATGAGTATCCACACAATGACTATCCACACAATGAGTATTCACACAGTGAGCATTCATACATTGAGTATCCACACACAATGAGTATTCAAACAATGAGTATTCACACATTGAGTATCCACACAATGACTATCCACACAATGACTATCCACACATTGAGTATCCACACAATGAGTATTCACACAATGAGTATTCACACAATGAGTATCCTCACATTGACTATCCACACAATGAGTATCCACACAATGAGTATCCACACAATGAGCATTCATACATTGATTATCCACACACAGTGAGTATTCACACAGTGAAGCACATCATCATTGTTATTGGCCATTTACTTATAAGTCCGCAGTTGTTATAAAATGAAAAAGTAAATGCTGAAAGCGTTGACTTTGACAGAATTCTAACATCACGTTAAAATGTATTTAAACAAGAAATTCCTCCGAGGTAGGAAAAACACCCCCGTCCTTACCATTCTCACTGCCACCAACTGAGAAGGTTATTTCCCTTTGACCATTAATATGTCCCTCTATAAGTCCTTGTAGAATCTTAATCCACCAATAACTCCCTAACCGTGTGTTTGACTGGTCCCAATTTTTGTAAGGACCGTCTCAGGAATGTATAGAACCTGTTCACTAAGTTTGGTGACGATCGGGCCGTTCATTCTTGAGATCTATATGCGAACACAAACACACAAACAAACAAACAAACACATCGACCGAATCCTATACACCCCTATACCGGGGGTGAAAAGATGAAAGACGACGTCCAATATGAATACGGGTAGTACCGCTGGTAGTTCCGCTGGAAAATAGCCATCTACTCTTTCGCACAGCATTTCATCAATCCACAAACAAATGGTAACAAAAAGACAAATAAATCAAACAAATATGAAAATATGGTATAAACACATGGAAGAAATGAGAAGAAAAAAAAATGAAATACGAAATTAAAATACTTAAACATGATTAGAATAAAATAGTAAAATAAAGTAACACCAATCTAAAAAAAAAATCACAGAAAAGTACAATAAATAAAATCAGATGTACTCCTCTGTTTCGCAAAGCACAGGACAAAAAAGAGCTATTCCCAGGTACGCGGAAACTTGCGATGCCCCGCTGCTGACTTGGTTGTGCTGTCCCCAGAACTAGTGTCTATTCGGGACATCACGTGGTTATTCCAGCGTCGCGGACGACGCTGGTATCTGCGGTCGGGAAAGACTTTCCACGAATTTGCCACAGGGCGCCGCCATGTTTTCTGTGCTCGACTGCGAGCAGACCACAGGCACATTACACCCAAAATTCTTGTAGGCATACACAGACGCAACATAGCATATACAGACAATAACACCCACAACACTTCAACTGCATATGAAAGGAATAAAAATAAATCCGCAAATCAGTCGCGCACAATACACCAGTTAGAAAAACAAGGAGTACCAAAACGGCGTGCAGAAACTAAACTGACTCGGAGACTGAGAAGAAACATTTATCACACGATGTGGATAGCAAACATTAAAATAAAACAGATAAGTCAAGCAAAAAATAAACACAAATATCGAAAACACAATAAACAAAGGTAAAGAAAACAAGTCGCGTAAGGCGAAAATACAATATTTAGTCAAGTAGCTGTCGAACTCACAGAATGAAACTGAACGCAATGCAACGCAGCAAGACCGTATACTCGTGGTCCACCGCTCACGGCATAGGCAGTGAAATTGACAAGAAGAGCGGGGTAGTGGTTACGCTATGCTGCATAGCACGCTTTTCTGTACCTCTCTTCGTTTTAACTTTCTGAGCGTGTTTTTAATCCAAACATATCATATCTATATATTTTTGGAATCAGGAACCGACAAGGAATAAGATGAAAGTGTTTTTAAATTGATTTCGAAAAAAAAAATTTGATAATAATTTTTATATATTTAATTTTCAGAGCTTGTTTTTAATCCGAATATAACATATTTATATGTTTTTGGAATCAGCAAATGATGGAGAATAAGATAAACGTAAATTTGGATCGTTTTATAAATTTTTATTTTTTTTTACAATTTTCAGATTTTTAAGGACCAAAGTCATTAATTAATTTTTAAGCCACCAAGCTGAAATGCAATACCGAACCCCGGGCTTCGTCGAAGAGTACTTGACCAAAATTTCAACCAATTTGGTTGAAAAATGAGGGCGTGACAGTGCCGCCTCAACTTTCACGAAAAGCCGGATATGACGTCATCAAAGACATTTATCAAAAAAATTAAAAAAACGTATGGGGATATCATACCCAAGAACTCTCATGTCAAATTTCATAAAGATCGGTCCAGTAGTTTGGTCTGAATTGCTCTACACGCACGCACGCACGCACACACACACACACACACACACATACACACACACATACACCACGACCCTCGTTTCGATTCCCCCTCGATGTTAAAATATTTAGTCAAAACTTGACTAAATATAACAAAAAGAGATGCTTGCCGACAGTCACAGTGTGTGTGCGTGGTTTGCCGTGTGCGTCAGCGGGGTGTGTGTGTGTGTGTGTGTGTGTGTGTGTGTGTGTGTGCGTGCGCGTGCATGCGTGCGTAGGCTACGTTCTTGCGTGTGTGCGTTCGAATGAGAAAGAAGAGAGAGAGAGGATTGAACAATGAGGTCACGTTCTCTGTCACATGAATACATATACACACACTGAAGGCTACTTCGGACACGAACACTTGCCAACAACTGTGGTTGGACATGCTTTTGAAATGTAATATTTTTTCGACATAATTTCTGGACATACGAATGCCGCTGTGTTGCCTACTGATGTTGCGAATGATGAAGGTTTTGAGTTGACTGACCTTGAGGAGGGATTGCATCAGGCGTTTATCGTCTCAAATTATATCCTTGCTACTTTTCAGGAGTCAACTATTGCCATTCATGGTAACTTGGATAGTCAATGTTTTTATTTGTTTGATTCCCATCAAAGAAACAGAAATGGTAACCATTCTTCAAATGGCGCTGCAGTTTTGATGTCATCAAGTTAATTCCTTTGCAGAATTGATTGATTTTCTCAAAAGCCATTATCAATGTGTTTATCAATTAACACCTGTTCATTTCTGTCCAACTGCAATGCAAACTCAATGTGGAGGAAACAAGGATTCATTACAAACAAGTCATCCCTGTACATCAACAGATTTATGTACCTCAATCAATACTGCTAGTATGAGTGACAGGAATCTAAAAGAAAAAACAACCAAACGCAAATGTACTACTACTTCTACGACTCGTTTGAATGTAAAACAGAAATGTAACACTATCTGTGACAATGACGGTTCTACGACTCGTTTGAAGGACAGTATAGATCGAACCTTAACCCACAACTACGACAATTTGTGTCAGACTTTTTTGAACAGGAAAATATGCCTCTGTTCAACAGTAAGCAAAACATGGAAGATGTTTTTGAAACTTTACAGAAATGTAACACTAGCCTATCTGTGACAATGTTGCTTTTGAATTGAACCCACATTTGTTGAACAGGAGAGAATGTTCCTGTTCAACAGTGCCCAAAACACTGAATCTGACGTTTTTGAATCTTTTCTGTCATCTAACTGAATCTGACGTTTTTGAATCTTTTCTGTCATCTAACCCAATTGCTCATGACTTCATCGATCTTGAACATGCCTACTTTTCAAAGAAAGACAGACAAAAGCGAAATCTGCATGTTAGCCATCTGCCTGAAATGGTCAATGCACTTTTGTAAAATTGTCACAGCTGTTATGCACTTTTGTGAAATGGTCAGTGCTGTTGTGCACTTATGCAAAACTTGGTGCTGTGCTGTTAACATTTGAACAAAATGCATTTTGTTCAAATGTTTAGTGCAACTTGCTACTATATAATCGCTGTATGCGCTTTGTGGTAATAATGCACTGTTGTGAAAAGTTTGCGCTAAATGTTGGCACTATGCATCATTGTTGGAGCACCCTCCTGTAGATGCACCATGCTGAAAAATGTACTTATGAATCAAGCATTGACTGAAATAAACAATTTATATATCCAGCACAACATGCAATTCATTAACTTTTGACCCTAACCTTTAACACTTCCCAAAATAAATCTTTGGTGGACATTGCATCGACGCTGTTCATTTTGAATGAACATTTTTCTTGTTTACTAGGATTGCGATGGCCACTCAACGCGCGTGTTGGTTACACAAGTTATTCCCCTGGCGGCCCATATCTTCGGCGGAATGTGTGGCCAGGAAAGGGTCGAGTGCGTACCTTGTTGATCCGTACAGAAGAGTGTAGAGCTTGTAAGCTGTATGACTCAAAGGGGCATCAGTGTCCTTTCACTAGCAATGACACTCAGTGAACCTTGCTACCTGCCCCAAGAGTGTTTGTGCTGTGTGTCTTTTCTCCTCGTAAGGTCTGGCACTCACCTATGTAACTTCAGCAGGACAGACGACGCACTGCAGATTATCCCAGCCCGCTACACGTTGCGTGAAAGGAAAACAGGTCAAGTACTCGTCATAATCCCTATCGCAGCATCAATAATATGCAGTGCGTCGTCTGTGCCGCTGAAACTGCGCATGTATATTCTGCCCTTAAGAGGGCCAAAGAGGGGCGTCCGCTAGCTATTACAGCGTACTGATCCAGAAAGCGTAGAATTTAAACTCCCATATATCTCAGTTTCAAACACAATATACCCAATTACCCGTGTACCACATCAAAATGGAAGTATCTGAAATAACACGTGTTTTATTCATGTAATTTTTTTCTGCCGGGTTCGACTAGATGGAGGCAACTGAGAGATGTAGACAAGAAGTCAAGCGTATGGTACAGCGCACCTTCGTCTCGACATGATAACTGGAGTACTTTTTCGCCAAGGTTGAAACGTGTCACGTCCACAGGTTTCCTTTTAGCGTTAGGACTTTGAACAAAGCCTCTTTTGTTAAGAAAAGCATTGCAATGACGCGTCCATACTCTGGACATTATTGATAGCTGTGTCTTAATGCACTGTTGGCACTGAATTATTATTTCTAAAAAAGAAGGTCGTAGTAGAGTAACATTTTTAAACTAATGTCTCGTAAAAACAGTCCATTAAAAACAAAATGCAGAGTGCAGCTGGCTTTCAGCCCCCCACCCCCCACCCCCTCATTAACCCCCGACAGACTTCTTCTTCTGCGTTCGACGGTGTTGTCGTAGTAAGCGTAGACATCCGGTCTGCTCCCCGCCTAATGGCCGATGTCTTCCGTCTTCGGGGGACTACGTGGGTTTAAATTTGGAGTGGTCCTTCTCCTTGAGGACCCCCGACAGACATAAGTCACTGTCAGAAAATCTTGGTGCTTGCAAATGAAAAATCCACGAATGAACAACAATAGCTTCTTTAAGATTGTGAAACAGCAAATGAAAAATCCATAAGTGACCAACTATAGCTTCTTTAAGAAGTACTGTAAAAAGTGGGGGTAATATATAATTATATAGCTATATATACACAGTTGGCGACCTCGGCTCCAGAAAACATGCCCTTGTTCTGCTGTAGTCTATGGCTGTCAGGCTGTCAGGGGTGACAAGGCCGATTCACTCTTCACATCAATTTGTTCTTGGCTGCCAGTCACAAATGTGTCCCAAGGACTAGTTCCTAGAGATCACAGAATCGCTTCTCAGTGATCACCCATTCTCAGTAATGAGGTGTAGTTGCTGTCTCCTTGCGGGTGTTTTTTTTTTTAGATACAACTAATGTTCAATCATTTTAAACTGTCGTCACTTACACTGGTTGACAGTACTGCGGACTTCCTGACAGCCACTGGTCTGAGGATTTAGCACGGCCATCAACATCGAACGCAGAAGAATAAGAACTGGTTGACAGCGACTTTCCACAGTAAATACCTCGGACCTTTGAATAATACAAGCGTTACAATCTTGCCTCAATGCCTCAAAACAATACACACTTTACTATTGCCTGGCTGGGGTGATCCAAGTCATGCAACAATCTCACTCAATACGTAAGCAAACTTTAAACGTCCGTACGCGTTTGTAGACTTGCATCAGAGCTTCAAAGTTTCATAAATGAGTGTATTTCAACACCTTTTACACACTAAACACGCAAGCTTGCTGTACATTTACAGAGCCGACTTTGTTGTCAAAAATATAACTGCGTTCTTTTAAACGATACATACGTTACCTATGGTCAACCAGAAATGTTCCAGAAGCCGAGCAATCTATACCTAAAGCAGGATGCGAATGTGTAATGGAGGAAAACATGTCACGTGTTTTCATGGTCACCAGGCTACTCTGTACCGTCAATCAAACTAGACGACGATACATACGTTACTGATCCATACGTTACCGCTCGATATGCAAACACATACATAATGAACGTTGAATTCCAATACAATATTAGTCGAACACAACTAGCACCTCAAGTTGAGTATTGATCTCTGCCTCTTAGCTACCGCTAAGAATTTACAAGGGAGTGTGTGGAATTAGGTTGTCACAATTGTTGATCAATCAATCAATATCAATCAATATGAGGCTTATATCGCGCGTATTCCGTGGGTACAGTTCTAAGAGCAGGGATTTATTTTTATTATTTAATTTTTGTAATGCAATTTTATATCGCGCACATAACTGTGTACATCTCATCATTACACCCCCGGTATAGGGGTGTGTATAGGATTCGGTCGATGTGTTTGTTTCTGTGTTTGTGTGTTTGTGTTCGCATATAGATCTCAAGAATGAACAGACCGATCGTCACCAAACTTGGTGAACAGGTTCTATACATTCCTGAGACGGTCCTTACAAAAATTGGGACCAGTCAAACACACGGTTAGGGAGTTATTGGTGGATTAAAATTATACAAGGACTTATAGAGGGACATATTAATGGTCAAAGGGAAATAACCATTCTCACTGCCACCAACTGAGAAGGTTATTTCCCTTTGACGGGGGTGTTTTTCCTACCTCGGAGGAATTTCTTGTTTTTCTTGGTCTAGTTGCGTGTACGAAGCTGTTGGGCAAAGCGTAAGCAGCTGTATTTTGCTCGGGGTTGACCAATCTCGCACGACCAGAAGTGAGCCTGAGTGCTTCCTCCACTTCTGTGGTTACCTCCTCACATTGCAGTCTTAGCCTTCACCGTGCTTTCTGGGTCGTGGACGACCCAGAGCCTCACAAAATCGTCTTTATCTCTGAAACTATCTGGAGTTTTGAATTGAGACTTCATGTCATCTCCAATCACCATACGACTTTTGAAAAATTATCTTTGTAAGGAATTTTACGCTGTTTATCCTTATTCAGATGGCGTGGGTTGTGTACGACCCATACTCTGCAAAGAGGCGGTAAAGAGTTTATTCCTGTTCGGATGGCGTGGGTCGTGTACGACCCATACTCTGCAAAGAGGCGGCAAAACGTTTATTCCTATTCGGATGGCGTGGGTCGTGTTCGACCCATACTTTTTACGTTGAATCCTTCTTTGCAAAGTATGGGTCGTACACGACCCACATCATCCGGACTTTGAAGTCCAAAGCGTGATCCGGTGAAGGCTAGTATAGGCTAAATATCCTTTCTTTTAAGATGCCCCAAAGACAGAATAAGGCTATTTAAAACGGTCGTGCACGCAATCTTCCCTTTTGGACGACTGCACGGAGACTATACAGCCACTGATCACTGAGAGCGCTGAAACAGTCAGCACTATGCACCTAGCGGTGTGCACTGACGTGCTAAGACAGCTGTGTTGTGTGCGCTCTGTCATGTCAGGAGAGTATGAGCAGGCCGCTTAGTACGGCTATCAAGCACACTACTCGACTCTAAGCAATTTTAGTTGTGCTAAAACACACTGTACGGATTTCACTTTTTCATAAAGATTATCCCGCATTGTTCGGTCGGTGAATGAGAGCTGGCCGTCCCAAAGATGCATATCTCGATGCTTGGCTGTGAATGAGAGCTGGCCGTCCCAAAGATGGATATCTCGATGCTTGGCTGTGAATGAGAGCTGGCCGTCCCAAAGATGCATATCTCGATGCTTGGCTGTGAATGAGAGCTGGCCGTCCCAAAGATGCATATCTCGATGCTTGGCTGTGAATGAGAGCTGGCCGTCCCAAAGATGCATATCTCGATGCTTGGCTGTGAATGAGAGCTGGCCGTCCCAAAGATGCATATCTCGATGCTTGGCTGTGAATGAGAGCTGGCCGTCCCAAAGATGCATATCTCGATGCTTGACTGTGAATGAGAGCTGGCCGTCCCAAAGATGCATATCTCGATGCTTGGCTGTGAATGAGAGCTGGCCGTCCCAAAGATGCATATCTCGATGCTTGGCTGTGAATGAGAGCTGGCCGTCCCAAAGATGCATATCTCGATGCTTGGCTGTGAATGAGAGCTGGCCGTCCCAAAGATGCATATCTCGATGCTTGGCTGTGAATGAGAGCTGGCCGTCCCAAAGATGCATATCTCGATGCTTGGCTGTGAATGAGAGCTGGCCGTCCCAAAGATGCATATCTCGATGCTTGGCTGTGAATGAGAGCTGGCCGTCCCAAAGATGCATATCTCGATGCTTGGCTGTGAATGAGAGCTGGCCGTCCCAAAGATGCATATCTCGATGCTTGGCTGCTTCCTGTACGCAGTGGCAGTGTTTTGCTGAATTAATTTTGAAAAGTGCCAACCATGTCAATGAGTGAAACAACTTTTCAGCAACAAATCTCATTTTGCTCAGATAGCAGGCAGGCAGTACATTGTGGCGTATGTTAAAGTAGAAGGGTGCTGGTGCAGGGCCGGACCAAATGAGTAGTAAGGGGGGGGGGGGTTCCTCCTTTTTTTGGGGGGCAAATCAGCAAAGTGGCATGCTCCCCCGGAAAATTTTTGAAAAACGGTTAAAATCTGTGCAATCTGGTGCATTCTGGGCCTTGTTTTGAGGGTTAAGAGCAGCATTGTGGGGGGGGGGGGGGTACCTTTTTCTCATCGGATTTCACATTGAATAAAATTTGTTAGAGACACACACAAAATTTATTTAAAAAAAAACAAAAAAACACACCAAAAAAAACCTCAAAGCAAGGTACATGCTTTTTCCAGGGGTGGGGTTCCGGAACCCCTGGAACCCACCCCCCCCCCCCCCCCCCCTGGGTCCGGCCCTGCTGGTGGCCAGTGCAGACAGTACAGATGAGATGTGGGGCGCATCCATCGGTCCACGCTCTCGCTCAGTGTCTCTTTGACAGGATGCCGGGATCATTACTACGCAGAGTAAAGGTCATGGCCCTAGAAGAAGCGGAGCTAAAAGCCCAAATCTATCAAAACAAGAATACAGAGTTACCTCCCATATGTTTTTCACTAATGTTTCTGAGAAAAGACGAAAGTGATTGCAGAATGGCCGATTCTTCCATCTCTCGACGAACAGATTCTCCACTGAGAGACTCAACCATTTCACCAAGCTGTTCATTGTTCCACCACCTTTGCCTACAGCCGTATAATTATGGCTGGACTCGGTCTTTTCATTGTCACAAAGGACACATCTACTTTTAACCGGTGTCCGCTCCGTAGCCATTTTGTTATGATCACGTGACAAAGTTGATTATCACGTGGCACTTTTGCCATATTTAGAGTTGTTTGCACAGTAATTACATCCGCGAAAGATAGCTCGCTTGAAAATGTCTTACATAACAATTCCTTTGTAATTTAAAAATTACACAACACCATGAAAAATCATTATCGACGATCGCAAATCAGTCTGCTTCTTCTTCTGCGTTCGTGGGCTGAAACTCCCGCGTACACTCGTGGTTTTTTTTTTGCACGAGTGGAATTTTACGTGTATGACCGTTTTTTTACCCCGCCATTTAGGCAGCCATACGCCGTTTTCGGAGGAAGCATGCTGGGTATTTTCGTGTTTCAATAACCCACCGAACTCCGACATGGATTACAGGATCTTTTTCGTGCGCACTTGGTCTTGTGCTTGCGTGTACACACGGGGGTGTTCGGACACCGAGGAGAGTCTGCACACAAAGTTGACTCTGAGAAATAAATCTCTCGCCGAACGTGGGGACGAACTCACGCTGACAGCGGCGGCCAACTGGATACAAATCCAGCGCGCTACCGACTGAGCTACATCCCCGCCCCTGCAATCTGCTTATATCAATAACACATTACGAAAAGCTCTAAGTATGTACACAAATCGATTTCTTCTCCAGAGAGAGAAAACAAAGGCATCATAATAATAATAATGAGGGCCCCAAAGGGTTTAAAATCGTGATCGTGATTGGCGATTTTTGACCTTTTTGTGACCGTGATTGCCGAAATTTCCATTTCTGTGATCGTGATGGGACTTTGCCCGTGATCCGTGATGACAAAAAAATCAAGTCTCGTGATCGTGATCGTCATTTGTTTTCGTGATCGTGATGGGCATTATTGAAAAGCATTTTATTTTCAACGTACATTTTTCACAGCTGTATCACTCTATGATCCTCTATTCGTCAAGGTGTTCGTGATCGTGAAAACAAAAATCAAGGTAACTGTGATCGTGAAAGCTAAAATTTCCCTTCCCGTGATCGTGATGATACCCCCCATTTGGGGCCCTCAATAATAATAATAAAGTGTATTTATATTGCGCCTATCCCTTTCAAAAAACAAAAATATTTGGCTCTAAGCGCATTACAACATGTGAAGGACTTGGTACAATCAAGTCTGACAAATACAACAGCACAATATACAGTCGGTCTCTTAGGTAAAAGCAGCTTCGACATTTAAACACTTCTACTAAAAGATCCTCTAACAATGCATACTGCTTTACAATATGCATTTATGTATAAATATAGTTAAAGAACATCGAGTTAATAGGAATTAAAAAAGGTTCTTATAATAAAACTATCTAGCGAACGACGAAGAAGAAGAAGAATAAAACTATCAATGTCAATGTATAACAAGTCATTCAACGTGTCAGGGATAAATGAGACCCGAAGGGAAGGAACTCATTTTACCCGAGTTCAGGATGATGTGGGGCGGTGTTCACGATCGTTTACACGAAAAGGACAGCATTTGAGAGAGTCGGCAAATTATAGGAGATTAAGCGACATATTTTGACTCATGTTGCACACCCTTCTACGTGTGTGAATTCACCACAGTGGCGGTAGCCTAACCTTAAGTAGCATGCACTTTGAAGATATTGGGTCTACAAGACTTCCCCAGGCCTTCGCTTACAAGAAAAAACAAACATTCTTGGAACACTATAGGGGTCTGTATTGCGCAAAATTTGAACGTGATCGCAACATCGTGCGACGACGTAATACGACACTGCACAGAAAAAAAGTCGGGCATCGCCGAAAAAAGATAGAAATACGCGGACAAGGTATGGGATACAATACTGCCTTCATACATTTTGTAAAACTCGGTGTCCATGGGTGCTCATCCGTAACGGAGTTTTCAATAACCAGCGGGTAACAAGAATAGGCAATGGGGGCTGGGACGCAGCATAGGGTCGTAGCGAGTAACAGGGGGGGGGGGGGGGGGGGGAGAAAGAGAGAAGAGTACACACAGACACTAGCGGGTGCAAACAGATCAATCTTTTGAACGCTATTCAATCCTAGCCCCCTGGCGCTCACAGCACAACGATGTAGTTTTTATCTCAATGTCTCATAAAACAAGGAGAATAAAAAGGAATGTCATGATTTGTATATCGTGCGTGCGTGCGTGTGTGCATTGTGCGTGTGTGTGTGCGTGTGTCTGTGTGTGCATTGTGCGTGTGTGTGTGTGTGTGTGTGTGTGTGTGTGTGTGCATTGTGCGTGTGTGTGTGTGTGTGTGTGTGTGTGTGTGTGCCCTATTCAAACAACGAGGCGAACATGAGTCATGTGGACCACTGACACACAATGAGCAGGGAGCAGCGTTGTGCACGTGTTGGACAGGACGTCGTGTGGACCACACATCAGTAGCACACAATGAACAAGGACCAGCGTTGTGCACGTGTTGGACAGGACGTCGTGTGGACCACACATCAGTAGCACACAATGAACAAGGACCAGCGTTGTGCACGTGTTGGACAGGACGTCGTGTGGACCACACATCAGTAGCACACAATGAACAAGGACCAGCGTTGTGCACGTGTTGGACAGGACGTCATGTGGACCACTGACACACAATGAGCAGGGAGCAGCGTTGTGCACGTGTTGGACAGGACGTCGTGTGGACCACACATCAGTAGCACACAATGAACAAGGACCAGCGTTGTGCACGTGTTGGACAGGACGCCGTGTGGACCACACACAATGAACGAGGAGCAGCGTTGTGCACGTGTTGGACAGGACAGGACGTCATGTGGACCACACACAATGAACGAGGAGCAGCGTTGTGCACGTGTTGGACAGGACGTCATGTGGACCACACACAGCACACAATGAGCAAAGTGCAGCGTTTTCACTGTGACGCATATCGTCGTTTGCCTCAACTGGATTTGCGCAACTCATTCACAACCCATAAAAATCCCGACACAGTACTAGTTACCTCCGAACATCGTCTATTACCCGTAAAGTACCCTGCAAACTTGCCCCACTTTTCCCCTGTTCTTCCCTCTCTATATCCTTATCGTGGTCCGCTGCACGCATCTACCTGACGTCTGCACAGGCCGTAGGTTTATCGACAAAGAGTTGAAAATGATGATCATGATACATAATCGCAACTCGTGGCTTACTTCCTACATTGATGTTTAGGGGAGTAAAGTACACGTAAGTGGGGCGACAGTCTACGCGGCAGTCGTTCGGTTCACAACTGTGAACACGGACGATTACTTAAAGGCACAGTAAGCCTCCCGTAAACCATCACAGATACGGTCAGGCTTTTACACACAGTACAAACACCCTTTCATTTAAACACTCACCGATTGAGAACATCCTAGGTGCCCTCAGTAAAGAGCGAACAATTTTCAAAGAATTTATTTTTGCGTGGTTTATCTTACCCCTGAGCCATCGTGAACCCGTATGATCCAGTTTCCCCTTTTCACAATGTAGTCGTCAGTTAGTCATTTGAATGCGACTCGATGTGAGCTTATCTACAATAGCACGTTTTTATGCACGAAACAAACGGCTGTGCTTCACAAGAACTCTAGCGATGGCTTTTGACTGTTGAGAGGAACGGCGATATGCATAAACCGTCGTCTGCTACGACCCTTGCGTGACCCTGCTTCCGGGCTTTTCTTTTTTCAAACTTTCACAACTTCGAATTGTACTGATCTTGTCTTGATGAAAAAAGAATTCTTTTATGATTAAAGAATGTTTGTGTAACAAGCTGTCAATTTATTATTTAGATTTTAAAAGTTAGGTCTAGCGCAAAAACGCACCACGGTCCAAAAAACATTTTGATAATCATCGATCCACGGCTATGGCCAGTTTACATCGATAGAATGAGACCCGAAGGGAAGTAACTCATTTTTGACCTCAGTTCAGGATGGGTCCAAAAAGTGTTCGAGACAATCTGCAAAATTAATTCTTTAAAAATTGCTCGCTCTTTACGTAGGGCACCTAGGATGTTCCCGTTTGGTGAGCGTTCAAATGGAAGGGTGTTTGTACTGTGTGTAAAAACCTGACAGTATCTGTGATGGTTTACGGGAGGCTTACTGTCCGGGCGTGATTTCCGGTATTGAATGATATTCATAACAGCCGTCCAGCACCAAAACGAGGCGCCATTGTTGTAGAGGAACAAGTCCACGAAAATAAATTCTTTGAAAATTTCTCACGCTCGACAGAAAGCAGCCAGGATGTTCCCGTTCGGTGAGCGTTCAAATGGAAGTAGACGCTCGGGGATCTCTGTGATGGTTTACGGGAGGCTTACTGTGCCTTTAACGGCTGTAATACTGTATGGAAAGTGACACAGCAAAAATTAAAAATAGAACGCGTCATATGTAACACTAAGTAAACAGTCACGACATCGATTTTTGTTCAACTGACTGCAGACAGATGAGGGGAAAGATAGAAAGCGAGCCGGTGTCACGAACTGAAACCTCTGCTCAACAATCCTTCTCATTGCGGTCAATGCGTATGCGCCAATCTTGGACTTAAAAAATGCGACCCTTTGACCGAACGAACCGTGGGTTAGGATTAGGGTATGGGTTAGGGTAAGGGTAAGGGTTAGGGTTAGGGTTAGGTTGTTCACGACCCGTGATTAATCTCCTCATGTTAGCGCATGCGTATTGACCGCAATGAGAAGGATTGTTCAGGCAGAGTTCTCAGTTCGTGAAGGT